>NW_026606702.1:1290000-1457500 GCF_029890125.1 Rhinichthys klamathensis goyatoka | reverse complement strand
ACAGAGCCGGGCCTCTCGGTGCTTCTACCCGTTTAGGGTGAGAACACGGGAGGAGACCGGCTCTACACGTAGGCTATAATATCTAGCGAACGTGTTAGGTGTCGCCCAGCCCGCAGCTCTACAGATATCTGTTAGCGAGGAGCCACGTGCCAGCGCCCAGGAGGATGCAACGCCTCTCGTGGAGTGTGCATGCAACCTGAGCGGGCAGGGCACGCCTTGAGCTTGGTAAGCCAAGGCGATGGCATCCACTATCCAGTGGGCCATCCTCTGCTTGGAGACAGCCTTTCCCCTCTGCTGGCCTCCGTAACAGACAAAGAGCTGGTCTGAGGTCCTGATGCTTTGAGTTCTGTCCACGTACATACGCAGAGCGCGAACGGGACAGAGCAAAGCCAGGGCTGGGTCTGCCTCCTCCAAAGGCAGCGCTTGCAGGTTCACTACCTGGTCTTTGAAGGGAGTGGTAGGAACCTTGGGCACATAGCCAGGCCGGGGTCTTAGTACCACATGGTTGTCACCCGGCCCGAACTCTAGGCACGATTCGTCGACCGAAAATGCGTGCAGGTCTCCTACCCTCTTGACAGAGGCCAGTGCAACCAGTAGCAAAGTCTTCATGGAAAGAAGCTTTAAGTCTACTGACTGCAGAGGCTCAAAGGGAACATCCTGAAGTGCTCGAAGCACCAGGGAAAGATCCCAAGAGGGTATGGAGGGGGGTCGAGGAGGATTTAATCGTCTCGCCCCCCTAAGAAACCTGACGACCAGGTCGTGCTTCCCCACTGTTTTGCCATCTATGTGGTCGTGATAAGCTGAAATAGCGGCAGCATGTACTTTGAGGGTGGAGGGAGACAGCCTTCGCTCCAACCCTTGCTGCAAGAAGGAAAGCACAGACCCTATCGAACATCTCCGGGGGTCTTCTCGGCGAGAAGAACACCACTCGACGAACAGGTTCCACTTCAGGGCGTAAACACGTCTCGTGGACGGCGCCCGTGCTGAAGTGATGGTGTTAAGTACCTCAGGGGGTAAGTCACCTAGAACCTCCGCGTCCCGTCCAGGGACCAGACATGGAGTTTCCAGAGGTCTGGACGCGGGTGCCATAGGGTGCCCCGTCTCTGAGTCAGAAGATCCTTCCTCAGAGGAATGGGCCAGGGAGGGACTGTCCCAAGGAGCATGAGTTCTGGGAACCAAGTCCGGGTGGGCCAATAGGGAGCCACCAGAAGGACCTGCTCCTCGTCCTCCCTGACTTTGCACAGTGTCTGTGCAAGTAGGCTCACTGGGGGAAACGCATATTTGCGGAGGCCCCGGGGCCAGCTGTGTGCCAGTGCGTCCGAGCCGAGTGTTCCCTCGGTCAGGGAGTAAAACAGCTGGCAATGGGAGGTCTCTAAAGAGGCAAACAGGTCTACCTGAGCCTCTCCGAACTCTCTCCAGATCAGCTGAACCACCTGGGGGTGGAGTCGCCATTCTCCCGGAAGCACAGCTCGTGATAGCTCGTCGGCCACACGGTTGAGCACGCCAGGGACATACATGGCTCGAAGCGACCTCAGATGCTTCTGACTCCAGAGGAGGAGATGGCGGGCGAGTTGCGACATGCGACGGGAGCGTAGACCACCTTGTCGGTTGATGTACGCCACGGTCGCAGTGTTGTCCGTACGGACCAGCACGTCCCTGCCCCGTAGCGGCCTTTTCAGGCGGCTCAGAGCGAGATGTACTGCTAGCAACTCGAGGCAATTGATGTGCCAATGCAGTTGGGGAGCCGTCCACACCCCTGACACTGCATGCCCGTTGTACGTGGCACCCCAGCCGGTGGCAGAGGCATCTGTGAAAACCACAGCATGCCTGGAGACCTGTTCCAAGGGGACTCCTGCCCGAAGGAACGAGAGGTCTGACCACGGGCTGAAGGTCTGGCGGCAGGCCGGTGTGATTGCCACCCGGTGAGTGCCATGATGCCACGCCCATCTCGGGACTCGGCCGTGAAGCCAGTGCTGAAGCGGTCTCATATGAAGCAAGCCGAGCGGAGTTACCGCTGCTGCCGCTGCCATATGCCCCAGGAGCCTCTGAAAAAATTTCAGTGGGACCGCTGTCCTGCCTTTGAACGTGTTCAAGCAGTTCAGCACCGACTGAGCGCGCTGCTCTGTGAGGCGCGCTGTCTGTGCGACCGAATCCAACTCCATACCGAGAAAAGAGATCCTCTGCACAGGGGCGAGTTTGCTCTTTTCCCAGTTGACCTGAAGGCCCAACTGGCTGAGGTGCGTGAGCACGAGGTCCCTGTGTTCGCATAACTGATCTCGAGAGTGTGCTAGTATAAGCCAGTCGTCGAGATAGTTGAGGAGGCGAACGCCCTGTTCTCTCATGGGAACAAGGGCCCCCTCCGTGACTTTCGTGAAGACACGGGGAGACAGGGACAGCCCGAAGGGCAGGACCTTGTACTGATATGCTCGACCCTCGAACGCAAAGCGCAGAAACGGCCTGTGTCGAGGAAGAATCGAGACATGAAAGTACGCGTCCTTCAGGTCGATCGCTGCAAACCAATCTTGGGGACGGATGCATCCGAAAATGCGTCTCTGCGTGAGCATTTTGAACGGTAGCTTGTGGAGGCTCCGATTCAAAACTCGCAGATCCAAGATCGGTCGTAACCCACCACCTTTCTTGGGTACAATGAAGTAGGGACTGTAGTGCCCTGACCTCATATCGGCTGGAGGGACCGGCTCTATCGCGTCCTTCGCCAGTAGGACTGCGATCTCCGCACGCAAGACATGGGCATCGGCTGCTCTCACTGTAGTGGAGTGGATGGCCCGAAACTTGGGGGGACGCCGGGCGAACTGAATCGCATAGCCGAGCCTGATGGTCCGAATGAGCCAGCGAGACGGACTGGGGAGCGCTAACCAGGCTCTCAGAGACCGTGCAAGCGGGACCAAAGGGACTGTAGGCGTACCCGGAGTGGGGCAGCGAGGTGGAACACAGGGACGTGGCTCGGGAGGCTCTCTCTGGGAGGCGGCCCGTAGCAGGGTCTGTGTGTGCTGTGCAGCACTTACCTGGTTCCACGGGGCAGGAGGTGCAGGAGGCGGCTCGGTGGCGTTCTCGAACTGCACACTGCTGCTCACTGGCGACAGAGGAGGCGGATGAGAGTGGTGAGGATTCTGTCCTCCCACTGCTCTCCGGGTCCTCTTCGGACCCAGAGATGGTAGAAACTGCTCTTTTATTGAAAATTTGGGTACCGCTGGTTTTGAGGCCAGCGGCGGAACACAAACAAAACGAAACACAGGATTTTCCACCCGGCCCTCTTCCGGGGGAGGGAGCGATGCAGTCATCGTCTCCTGGAGAGCAGTCCCTTCCATCTCCGGGTCGCCCGTCCTAGGGCCGCTTACCCCTGGCTTTGCCGCCCCTCTTGGCGGGGGCCTGGACGGGCGGGGCGCCCTGCCTGCGACTGGCTCCACGGCGCCGCTTAGGTGGAGGCTGCTGCTGTGGCACGGGAGCAGGGGCAGACGCAGGCGGACGCCCTCGGCGACGAGCAGACTGAGGTGCCGCGGGCGGCGGGGTGGAGGCAGCAGCTGGCCGCCGCGGCAGGATGTGTTTGATGGCCTCCGTCTGCTTTTGTACAGCCGAGAACTGCTGGGCGAAGTTCTCGACCGCGTCGCCGAAGAGGCCGGTCTGGGACACAGGGGAGTTGAGAAACCGGAGTTTGTCAGACTCCCTCATGTCAGCCAGACACAGCCAGAGATGGCGTTCCTGGACCACCATGGTGGACATCGCACGACCCACCGACCGCGCGGTCACCTTCGTCGCACGAAGCGCGAGGTCCGTCGCGATGCGAAGTTCCTGAAGAACTTGGGGATCATGACCACCCTCGTGCAGGTCCTTCAGTGCCTTGGCCTGATGGACCTGCAGCAACGCCATGGCGTGCATGGCAGAGGCAGCTTCCCCACAGGCCTTGTAAGCCTTGCCGGTTAAATCCGACGAGTACTTACAGGCCCGGGAAGGGAGACACGGTTCTCCACGCCAAGTGGAGTTAGGGCACAGTTGCATAGCAACGGCCCGTTCCACTGGCGGGATGCGCGTGTATCCCTTAGCTGCCCCGCCATCAAGGGTGGTGAGGGAGGAGGAGCCACCGGAACGGTTTCTGGCAGTAAAAGGTGCCGTCCACGTTCCCGTAAGCTCCTCATGCACTTCCGGGAAGAAAGGCACTGGGGTGGGTTGCTGAGAACCAGCGCGCGCCACCCCGAGATACCAATCATCCAACCTCGAGGGTTCGGGACACGGTGGAGGATTCCACACGAGCCCGACCCCGTTGGCGGCCCGGGAGAGCATGGCCATCATCTCCGGGTCCGTCTCAGGCACCGCTGGCACCCCCGAAGGAGGCAGCGGTGCCGAGTCGTCGTCCGCAGAGAAGTCTGACCCACCCTCCGATGCAGCGATCGACATCTGGTCACTGGGAGCCCCAAAGGAGACAACCGGTACACACCTCGAGGATGGTCCAGCTTTCTCCAATGGAAGCTCAACTGGCTGCGGAGCATGAGAGGGGTGAGGGCTCCTAGGGGGTTGGTTCCCCGAAGGAGACGCGCTCACCGTGATCCTCAGGTCACCCGCGCCCCCGCCCGAAGCAACCCTCTGAGGAGGATTGGAACGAGGCAGAGGCACGGGGACTCCGCCCCTTTGCAGGAACAGGAGTCTCGACCGTAGCTCCGCGATGGTCATCTTCCCACAATGGGTACATGACTCATCCACAAACGCTGCCTCAGCGTGTTCAATGCCCAGACACACGAGGCAGCGTTTGTGACCATCCTGTGAGCCCAGGTAACGACCGCATCCAGAAACACACAAATAGAAAGTCATCTTTTTCTTTAAAAGACGCTCTCTATTTGTGTAAGCTCTTTTAGGGACTGCTCTCACTGGTGCTGAAACACGCAGGGGAACAGTCACTGCGAACACAGACAGGAATGTGCACCTGTCTGTGCGCGATCTCTCTCTCTCTCTCTCGCTGTCTTACCAGCTGTGAAAACAGCTTTTGAGCGCTCGTACGGCGCACCTTACCAGCTGTTACAACAGCTTTTTGGTTTGCTCAATACCACAGACAGGAGAGAGAAAAAGACGACTGTTCGCGCTGCCGTGCTGTAACGCCCGCACCGGGAAGGAGAGGTCCAAAGAAGAGGCTCGCTTAGTAACACTCTGTAGGTTTAACATGAAGCGTTTGGCTCCGAAGCAAAAAGCTAGTGTGCAATCATGACAGCTGCTGTTAAATACCCGCGCTGACGAGGACGCGCAGCTGATGCAAATGATTGCATGCCAATGTGCATTGGCTTGTTTTAGTTTCACTCGAAGTAGATTGGCCTCTCTAGCGAGATTCCTATTGGTCAGTCTGACCTACGTTGTAGTGACTGACCGATAGGGAACTTTTGTTTTTGTATCTTTTGTATAGATTACATTCTGTAAAGGAAGTGACCCTTTTTGAAAAAAGAGTAGGTAAAACTAAACTACATTTTTTTTCAATTAATATGTCAAAATATTATGTGTTCTAATATTAAATATTAAATCTTGATCATGATGAAGAAACATGTTATAAGAATCACTGCTGATAATCTAGCTAATTTACCACACTGAAACTGAAGGTCAAGTCTAGTGCATTGCACTGTGGGATACAGTATTCTGTGCAGTCTCCTCTGGTTGTATACTGTTCAGTTTGGTCACCATGAAGTAGTAAAAGATGTAAGCTGGTACTGTTTGCTGTTTGGAACACCTCCACACAAATAAGCACAGAGGTTATGATTTTTTTTTTGCTGCATGTCGCTTACCGATATTTTTGTCCTCCAGAGGGATTTCACTCTGAAGTGGGAAAGGGCTTATATAACCATCTCTCTCACACACATCAGAGTTTGTTATGGCAAATAGCACTGTGTGTATGTGCGCGTGTTTGCGGCTTTCCTTTCCCATCTCTAATTTGCTCTCTTTATTCTCGGTCTCTCCCTCTAATGAGAATCACAGAGATAAGCAGACATATTGGTCTGTTCTCACCACGTTGATTTACTCTGGGAGAGATCGAGTCTCTCTGTGTCTCTCTCACACACACACACACACACACGCTTTATTTGGATTCACAATTTAATCAGATAATATTAAACATGGCATAATACTAACAGGAACCACATATTTTTGGAGTCATTTTACAGCAAGAAAATCTGCCCACATTGGTGCATTTCAACAGAGCTCCAGTAAAATGACAGCTCACACATATCAGTATGGATAGTGGTAACAGCGCCTTCTCCATATGGATAAACTGCCTATAATAGCTGACACAGAGCAGTACTTCACTAGTTGCATTGCCTGTTTTTTTTCCTAGCCCACACTGTAAAAACTGAATATGTGCAGTTCCTATAGTAAATAGGCAACTCTCTGATTATGTAATCCATTATGTGTATTTCTCTCTGTGGGCGTTCACTACGGAGATGGCGATCGCTGTCAAATCTGTCAAATGACGGAGATCGCTGTCAAATCATTATTTGTCCCTGGGAAAAGTAACGTTTCGCCGAATTGAAAAAGGAACTACGTTTCGTTACCAAATTTTCAGTAGTAGCGCGTTACACTACTTTTTACCCGAAAAAGTAGTTACGTTACTGAAGCGTTACACACAACACTGGCCTGGACCCATCCACAACGCATCCCTGAAGTGCCAGCCTCATCAGCCCTGTGAAGGCCTCATCGACGCGACAGCCATCGGTACTGGTCCTCAACAAACTCGTCTCCATACCGGCGTGATGACTCCGACCTCCATCCAGATGGAACTGGATAAATACTCTGAATGTTCTGATCCAATCTGACTTCTGACCTGTAATGCTGCCTGAATCATAATCATACACTGTTCTTTCGTTGGCCAGAGGAGAACTGGCCCCCGACTGAGCCTGGGTTCTCCCAAGGTTTTTTTCTCCATTCTGTCACCTGATGGAGTTTGGGTTCCTTGCCATTGTTGCCTTGGCTTTTGGCTTGCTTAGTTGGGGACATTTAATATTCAACAATATTATTGATCTGCCTTACTTAAGGTGGACGATGACGCAATTTCCTTCTAGAAACAAACTTTGTTGTATTATTTTCATGTTATCACCGTGAAGCTGCTTTGATACAATCTGTATTGTAAAAAGCGCTATATAAATAAAGGTGACTTGACTTGACATTTAAGAAGTCAAATCTACAGCAAACTTCCAGAATGATAACCGTTTCTGTTTCATTAATTAATTCAATTTAGGGAGAGAGAGAGAGAGAGAGAGAGAGAGAGAGAGAGAGAGAGAGAGAGAGAGAGAGAGAGAGAGAGAGAGAGAGAGAGAGAGAGAGAGAGAGAGAGAGAGAGAGAGAGGCAGAAGGGGAAATGAGGTGCCGCAGGCCACTGGGTAAAAGAAGCACTGAAATCTGCATAATTTCAAAATCTGTACGTGATGTAAACCAATCTATTTGAACTGTTTCACTGCTATATAGGACAGAAACACAAGTGCTAACTATTACATAAAAAGTAAAAATATATTTTTCATATTTTCATATATTTTTAACTTTAACATAATTTTGACTTGTGTCATCATTATGACATCTCAATTTGAACTGTCATATATTTATCTTTTTATTTCATAATTATGCCTTAGCATTTCATAATTTAAAATGTTTATGTTATAATTATTATTTAGCACATTTGTAAGAGCATGTACAATAGTTGTCGTGTTTGCTCTGTTGTATATTTAATTATAGTTTTTGTTGGCCAAAATAATATTATGATATTTCTTTATGAATTATGTGCTGCATTATAGTTTTAAATGTTTAAATGTAGTTGATAAGCCATTAAAAAGTATGTAATGGCAGACTGCCACTATGAAATCTGATCTGTATCATTTTCCCTGGACAATAACAGTGGAAATGTTCAATTACTTTTTTTTGTGGTCAAGACTTTGATGTATGTCCCTATAGAGAAACTGACTTTCAAAATCAATTCTGAGATATATTCACTTAAGTAAATACAGTTTCACCTATTTTTGTTGACTATCCTAAAATGGTACACAGTTCTTTAACTTTTTAATCTACTATTTGGTTATGATGAGCGGCTTTAAATGCTGAGTATCCGTTCAGACTCTCTCTCTTTTCTTGTGTGCAACAAACAATACAGATCATGTTGTGCTGTAAACCAGACGCAAATTCAAATACATGCACTACCCTTGTTGCTGAAATTCCATCTGCCTCAATAGGCCTGTTTACAAATGCATCTTGTTATGGGTGCCAATTACGAGGCATATTACCCACTTAACGAGCATAACGAGCTTAATTATTTATTCTGCCTTCGGAGGGGTATACCTCCCTCTGCCCTTCAAAGGGTCCTGAAGACACACAGAAACCCACAGGTCCAGAAGCTCACTTTCTTACTCATCTTCTAAAATGCCAAATGCTGGTTGGATTGAAAATGATCAGAGGAGAAACTAATCGTCACACACATACAGTATATTAAAATTCAAAAGCAGATCACAATAATTTAGACTTCAGGAGTGCTTCTCTCTAAACCTGCTGGACTCAGACTGAATGGAGCATATCTATCTGTGTTCGCTTCTCGTCTTTCTCTCTCTCTATTTCTCTTAAACTTTTGGCTGGCATCAGACCAGACAGCGGGCACCCTATCCCACAGGGAGCTATGATTTACACCTGGTCACATAAATGTGTTTTCGCAAAACGGATATAAATCCGATCTTCAATTCTCGCGCTATATGCAGATTTAATGAAGTTCACGTCACCGAAAGCAACAGATATGAGCTGCATTATATTGATCATCAGCTAATTTCAAAATCAAAGACCGCAATAATAGAGAGCGGCAACAGCACTGGTAATCCTTTCATTTCTTTACTTTTAATGAAGATGATTGTGTATTAAGCGTCTGCGACTTTTTTTTGTGGTAGTTTGCACGTTGGCTTGATGAATAGATCGCTCAGCTGCTCATCTGCGGTGATGCGTGCTGCAGTGGCGCCGTCATATCTGGCTATAACATGACATATAGCCTATAACACGCTCTCACACGTTTATTTTTTAGCATTGTTGGGAGGAGTAAAATTCACATATGTGGTTTAAAAAACCAGATGCATTTACACTTGTCCAGTTTCGTCTGGAATGCAGCCCAGACCACCTCCTGAAGTGGTTTGAGCAATCGGATTTAAATCTGTCTCGAATGCGTTTCGGAGGGCATTTACTCCTGGTCTTTTCACGATCGGATAGCTATCCGATCACAGTGGCCAGGTGTAAACAGCCCCTTTATGTACAGCAGAATCTCAGAGGAATTGCTCAGCGGTTGCTCTATTAGGAATCATACTTAAAGTAGTACAATGTCTTCTTATTGAATGTTTTTTACAATTGGATGACTAAATAAGCCAAAAGGTACTGAAGCCCTGAACCGCAACGTAAAAAAAAAACTTTATTCTCGAAATATTTCAACTTTAATCATGAAATATTTAGACCTTATTCTCGAAATATTTAGACTTTATTCTCGTAATTTCAGGGGGGGGGATTTTAAAATTTAATTTTTATTTTTTTTTTAAATTACGGATTTAAAAAAAAAAAAAAATTACGTTGCGGTTCATGCGGTTTATTTTCATGTTATCACTGTGAAGCTGCTTTGATACAATCTATATTGTAAAAAGCACTATATAAATAAAGGTGACTTGACTTGACTCATGAAAGATTTCTTATGATTATCAATGTTGAAAAAAGCTGTGCAGCTCTATTGGATTCACATTCGATTCAAAATCCTTTGTCCGTTAATGTCCTTAATGTGAGCTGTTAAAAAGTATGCCATACTGCTGTTATGAGCAATTCTTTTTACCTAAAAACAGAAAAGCAGAGTAGAAAAATCAGAATATGACACCTTTGGGCAGTTCTAAACCAGGGGGCCGGGGCACACTAGGTGGCCTCTTCCAAGGGGTCTCAAGATGGCTTAAAATTATTTAAAATAAGACTAAATAAATTTATTTAAAATAACACATTGAAATAAACCTAAACAATTAAAGATAAATATTTTTCTCATTTTAATTCACACCCTCAACAAAAACTGGATATATGAGGTAGCTTAATTTTTATTAGATTGATTTCTAGACTTGGAAAAGCCATATACATGAATAAAATCTTATATAACTCCTTGGACAGTTTTTATAAATATTTCAGTTTTATAATGCATTTATATGCATTTTTCTAGTTATGCCAAGCTCTAAAATATTTGATCAGGTTGAAATTGTAAGTAAATCTTTATAAAAATATATTTCTTTTTATACATCCTTATCCAGCAAATCACACAAAAAAAAGGAAAAGTCTTCAGAGATTTTTGTAAGCAACAGGGGGTGTTGGATTCAAAAAGGTTGAGAACCACTGCTTTAGTGTGATGCCCGAACCACAACTTGATCTTAGAGCAACAAATACAGCAGGGGGTAAAATCTCGTTTTTTTTTGCAGTCCAAAAATGCTCAAAAATCATTATTTACAGATGCTGAAAATGTCAATCCTGCCAGTAAATTTTCCTGTAATTTTCCGTCAAATCTCTTTAAAATAAAATCTTATTTTCAAAACTAACAGGGTATTTTAAAAGCATAATTTTGATTTTATTTTGACTTGTTTACTGGCTCCCAGCATGAAGCTCTGGGCATTCGGTAGTTGAAACTAGCCGAAGACTATCCGTTTTTACAGCACTAAAGAGATCATAGTCACGGAAGATGCTGCCATGGTGCAGAGATCAATACTGCATCACTCTGAGTTTCTATGTGTATAAAGAGATATTGATTATAAAAAACATTCTGTATATTGAGATTAATTGAATCAACAGCAAGCCAAAGTCAAGCCACACACCACCGTACAGAACTGTCAAGACTGGTATGTATAGTGACACATATCAGCGATACGGGTCAGTTTAGCAGAATTAAACGGAGAAAAAAAATCGTGACACTGAATTGCTAACACTTTGGTTGCAGTCTATTTGTGCGGACCCCCTTATGGCCTGAGAACATAGAAGGTCGGATTGCAGTTATTGAAGCTCTCAGCATTTTGGTCAGAGCCTGTTACAGATAATAGACTTCAGTAAAAACACTTTAACAAAGGGAAAAATGGGTATTCTACCCCGAGACGCACAACGGAAGGCTTTTATCCATAAGTATGCCGGAAACAAATGCATATGGATCGTTGAAGTGAGTGTAAAAAGGCTTAAATCAGTTTTAAATGTGATTTACAGTTTGATCTGAAACACAGTTCTTTTCAGAACAGTCCGAAATCAAAGTGCGTGCGCACACATACATAACATTCCTGCTCTGGGATTCTTTATGAATTCTATCCTCAGGGGCTTACAAGTAAGTGGAGGCTTTTAACTGCGACAGTTGAGTGAGCGAGTTACTGTGTGAGACAGAGTGCACAATGAGGCTTGAAGGATAAGAGAACATACGTGCCCGTTAGCCACGCCCCTGTCTGTCCATCAGCCTGACTGACGGGTTTAAAGAGACAGTGGCAGTGATGGATAGGCGGGACTAATAGTCGCTCCACCTGATTTAACAAAGAAGGAAGGCATCTTTCATTTATCTTACTTTTTCAGTTTTCCCATTTCTCTCACTGAAATATGCCTATATTTTTCTCTCACCTCCTTCAATTACCACTTTGCCTTGCTCACTCGCTCTTTCTCTTTGAATTCAGAAGCGCAGCATGTGTGTGCGCTGGATTCTCACCCCTGGGGTTACTGAGCGCTGCTTCAGTGGCCTTGCCTCCATCGCCGCACTGGTTTGGGTGGAAGGGTGTGCACTGCTCCCCGCTGCCAGCCACCACCTCCACGTTCCTGCTGAGATCTTTCGGTTCAGTCAGAGTCTTCAGGCGGTACAGCTTCCCGCTGCTTGTGTCCGACAGGTAGAGCGACTCGTGCACAGGATCCATAGACAAGTAGTACTTATGAGCCGGACTGGAGCTGAAGGAAAAGAATTTAAACAAGGCTTTATGACAAAGCAGGGCTACACACATATTGGCAATGTACTTATGCTGAAACTATTTCAAAAGTCGAAATCCATACCGAAAAACAACCACACACAGAGTCATGCTCACACAAGGTTAGAGTAAAAAAACCCTCCAGGTCTCAGCGCCTTGCAGAAATTTCAATCATACTGAACTCAAGCCCTGATCAAAACTCTCAGCCCCTACAGTGTGTCGGACCCCTGCAAGCCTATAATCTTCCTTTCCTTTCCCTCCATCCGGTTCTGCCCTAAGAGCAAATCTACCAGCTGCCTCTTTATCATCTGTTCCTTGGGCAGAATGAAAGAAATGAAAAAAAAAAAAAAGATTTTCCTAAAGGAGCGAAACATTGTCCCCCACAAAAATTGATGAGGTCTTTTTTGTCTTTTGATAACAGAAACATGTTATTTGGATTGTGCTCCCCATGACAAAGCACAACACGTCCTCTGGCACATCACCTGTGGTGTCTGAGTTGTGGTGAGTTTGGTACTTGTAGATTATGAGGCACTCTGCTGCTCTGACATTTAAGGGGAGTCGATTCACTCTTTTGGGTTTAAGGACAGCAGAGTGCTTAGAACTGTGTAGGGGCTATGAGGTCAGGGTAAAGGGGAGTAGTTCCTGTTGCTAAGCCGCTAAAAACTCAAAGGTCATGGGTTCAGTTTCTTGGGAATGCACATACCGATAAATTTGACACTTAAAGGGGTCCTTTTACAAAGTCTTGATTTAGTTTGTAGGGAGTACTAGAATATGCTTTCATGCTTGATTGTTCAAAAAACAATGTTTTTTTGTTGTTGTTTTATTTTTTACATATTTTGCATTATTACAGAACCTCTCTCCACAGTCTGGCTTGAACGCACCGTTTATGTCCTGTTTCGATTAAGCCCATTCTTCTGAAATACGAAATGTGCCATATCTGTGCTCTACTCAGATGTAAATATTAAGGATGGCGTCAATTTCAAACCAATTCAAGCCGGATTCAGACTTAAGAATGTTAACAAACAAGAGGATCATGCGGAACGGATTTCATGCATGGACAAGCATGGATTTCATAGGACGTTTCAGAGTGATATGTTTTTTTTTTAGATACAATGTTATACACCATTTAATCATGATAATTGTCAGAAAACTATGGTAATACAAACAGTAATAGATTACAAAACCATGGTTAATTTTGCTAAGGGGCGGTGAACAGTCTTTCAAAAGCGAGAGGTTACAAAAACTACAGTAAACACTACATCAACACTAATGTTGGCTAGGAGGCAAGGAGAGGCAAAACTTTGCCCTTTGTTTACATCATAGCAACAACATAAAACTTATAACTATAATTGGACTTGTTATTAGAAAACGCAACTACAAATAATAATAAGATACTTAATACTAAAAGAATACTTAAAAGTTGTGATCCACCAACAACAGATTGTCCCGACAAAGTAAGACCTGCTCCATTTCAGGAGATCGAAGCTTTTGTGCGTAGCCTGCATTGTATTCTCTTAGGTTCTGACAGCTATCCTCTAGAAAATGTGCATGTTGGGGTTATAATGTTCAGGAACAGTGTTTAAAATCGGCCTTAGGAAGGTCAAACAAATGAGTTTTGGAAAAGGGTGGAAAAAACAGCGTCTCTTTGACATAGCGACAACACTCTTCTCTAATGCAGCTCAACCAGGCCATGTCCCCCTTTTTTCAGTATTCCGTGGGCTGGGATTATTCAAATGAGTAACGTGACTTCACAAATCCGGGTAAAAAACATGTTGTAGTCCAAACGAGACTTTCAATGTAGTTCTTGGAAAGAGGATTCTGTTGAATAAAATATCTCCATTTGGAATGGACTTTGAGCTTTGTATCCTTCAGATCTCTTTTATGCTCAAACAGCAACATTACACACTAACTAAAGTTGGAAAAGGGAAAAAGCATAATAGGACCCCTTTAAGACTGGAATACACGACACAACTTTTAAAATCTGAACAAATTTTAAAACACAATAGGCATCATACACTTGCCGACTTTGTAAATAGTTACAGAGGAAAAACTGGGCATCGTATACTAAACGACTGAGGATCACACACTACCAGACTTTCAAGTCATTACGAACTAAACAAACTCACACAGAAACACGTACCTTGTTGCTAGGAGACACGTGACAAATGAAAACAATTTGTGTTCTAAAATCGTCACAAAATATCAAACATGTTTGATATCCTCCTACTGGATGGAATCAAACTTTAAAGCAAAAAAAAAATCGGAGTCTGTTATCATCATACACTACATCATTTTCTGTGAAATCTGTCAACCCAAATATGCAGACTGGCTCTGACTTTTGTCAACTAGCGTCAACTTGTCCAGACTGTAAATCTGGGCAAAAATCGTGTAGTGTATTCCAGCCTTTACTGTTGGTCCCTTTCAAAAACATTCATGAATGTTAATAGTTAATTCACAAAGCCATTAAGCCATTAACTACATCTATACTGAAATGGTAAAAGACACTAATATGTCTTTCAAAGCTACTTTTGTTATAATAAAGGGTAAAAATATTCTGTAGCTCAAATGCCATAGGTTCAATTCTCTGGGAATACACAGAGAATGAACACTTTTAATGCAGTGAGAGTCGCTTTTGATAATGGTGTTACAAATGTAAATAGTTACTTCACAAAGCAATTAACCAAATTTACATCAATATTGAAATGGTAAAAGAGATTCATATTTTTCTCCAAGCTGTTTTTGTCATGATAAAGGGCAAAAGCCACCCCCCTCAAACTGTCTGTTTATTGACAGATAGATGAAATTGAAAATGTTAATACTATAAGGTTCTTTTGAGTCTTTGCGAGGTAGAATCAGACTCTGGTTTGATCAGAAGCGCTATCTCCAAAAGACGTCTGAAGGTAGGATTTCCCCCTTGCTGTGGGATGTAATACTGTGAGCAAACACACGCGCGCACGCAAAGATAAAGGATTACAGTTCGCTTGTCAGTGTTAGTCTGTGGGGCAGAGGTCTATCCCACACTCTAACTCCCTCTCTGTGGGGGGCGCCGTTTCTAAATTCACATGAAACGAGGAGGATCTAGACGATAAGCAGGAGACTGTGGTGTGACGCTGGCAGCGGTTTTCTGTGAAAAGCTGTTAGTGTTCAATCCATCGACCAGAAAAACGCCTCAGATGGATTCCTTACCACACACTGAAGATTACAAGCAACAGTAGCCACTGTGTGGCTTCATAACACAAACGCCCACACAAAAACATGTCAGCAGTCGCACAAATACACACACAAAAATATACTCAGATGAATACAATTACAAACATGCAAAAATGTAATAATAAAAGATGGCCCTCATTATAAGAAAATAAAAGATGATATGCTCCAAAGTAATTGAAAGGTTTACTTTAAAAAACTTTAAATAAATAAAAATTAAAAAAGGGGAAAAAAGAAGGAAAGGGAAAAAAGAAAAAAGGGAAAAAAAGGGGGAAAAACAAGGAAAAGGCTCTAGTCATTAAAGCTCAGGATTAATGTGATGTATTGACTGAAGTTTTGTGGGAGGGACGGTCAACTTCAGTCCTGGAGGGCCACTGTCCTGCAGAGTTTAGCTCCAACCCTGATAAAAACTCACCTGCCTGTATCTATCTAGTAATCCTGAAGACATTGATTAGCTTGTTTAGGTGTGTATTATTAGGGTTAGATCAAAATTCTTCATGGCAGTGTCCCTCAAGGATCTGAAGTTTTGGTGTTAATAGTATTTTTATCATTAGGAATATTTATGTTCAGAGCGGTGGTGTGCTATGACCTTGATGAGAAACAGCAATTTACAAAGTAACAATTTACTAAATATATTTACAACTTTATTTAAAGACTTTTTCATGGGACAAGACCCAATTCTGAGCATTTGATTCTGCTGACTTACTATAGGGGCTGCTGCCTCTAAAATTGTTGTTCTGCATTTGAGACTTGAGTCACTTAACCTCTAGTTCCTCCAAGGTTGATGCATGGATGAATGGAGATTCAAAATAAAAATAATGAATTCAAGCACAAGTACAGTGTATTAATGACTGAAAGACTATATAGTGATAACTGTTCTGAAAAGAAAACATACCTGTGTCTAATGTCACGATTTCTGGACGCATAACATGGAAAGAAATGTTAATAGTTAAAACTGAAGTCAACATTGAGAACAGACATTCCTCAGATAATTTTTGTTTTTACAATTATGAAAACTTGTATAAGCTATAAAAAGCAGATATTTTTTTTTTTTTTTTACATAATCTAATCATTAAATAACATTTATAAAACAGTTCAATTTAGATGTCACTATGCAACGCTCATTTTGTAGGTTATTTGACAAAACATTTATTAGTGTTTGATTTGATGTAATTTAATATTGCAATAGCAGGAATCTTTTTATTAATAAACAAGAATAAAAAAACGGCTTAAATAAAACCTTACAAAAATAAAAATCTAATAAATAAGTAAATAAATACGAAATTAAATAAATAAAAAAACAGAATCCCTATTAGTAAAATAATCAGTTATTAAACACTTTATATTCATACATTACTAAATACAACTATTAGTTTAAAACTATAGAGATTGCATACAACAGTTACTTATGCAATAAAAAAGAAGAAGAAAAACATTTAAACACTTTTGAGAAATGATTAATTTGCTGATTTAAGATGGCAGACCTGAGCTCCAAGATGCTGATGGAGAATCCGTTGGGCAGAATCCTGCGGATGTAGTTAAAATCACCTACATACACACTTCCATCCGAGCCGCAGGCCAGAGCGATAGGGGCAAACAGTTTCTGCTCCACAGCTGGGCCATTGCAGTTTGGGCATGGGATGGCACGGACCGCCCCTGTCCCCATCACTGTGGAGATGACCAGAGGCTGCTGAGAAATATAGACATTCTCTCCATTTCCTTTATGAAGGATACCTGCAGAAGAGAAAAGAAACAGAGAGCATTAGATTGAAGGATGAAATGTATTAGTGCTAAAAGACCCCGTAGAAACAAGCTAAAGAAAGGAATGATACAAACTGCCATCTAGGGAGCTCTCAGAAACTAGCAAAATATATGAATCGGGAGGATGTTAGATGTAAACATGCTCTATGTTGGGTATCTTTTTTGGTAAACACTGCCAAGTTGCAATCTGAAGTCATGGGTTAAGCTAATTTTTCAGGGACTGACTTCAACTTTATTTTTTTTTATATATATATTAATATATATTCTTTGTTTTACCCCTGTCCCAGACTTAAAACATGAAAATCCATCATAAAACAATTCTTCAAATACTTTATAAAATGTCTCGGGTTACTATTGTAACCATGCTCTATGTTGGGTATCTTTTTTGGTAAACACTGCCAAGTTGCAATCTGAAGTCATGGGTTAAGCTAATTTTTCAGGGACTGACTTCAACTTTATTTTTTTTTTATATATATATTAATATATATTCTTTGTTTTACCCCTGTCCCAGACTTAAAACATGAAAATCCATCATAAAACAATTCTTCAAATACTTTATAAAATGTCTCGGGTTACTATTGTAACCCTCGTTGACTTAGTAGGGAACGAGACACTGCATCGATACTCGGCGCTTTGGGGAATGCCTTCGGCATGTAGCGTCTGAAGTCAATTATGGAATCATTCCAATTTCGATTGGTGTAGCGTCATTACGTCACTTGTGACGTTGCATGGGACAGTGATCCGGAAGCTATAAAAGGTCACAGGAAACAGGAAGTGTTAGCTTCTGATTGGTCGAAGCAAAGTCGTTCTCAGGAGCGCGGAAAGTGTGGCCGAGGGATGCAGCGTCTCGTTCCCTACAATAGTAACCCGAGACGTTCCCTTTCGTAAGGGAACTCCCGCTGCATCGATACTCGACGCTTTGGGGAGCGAATACCACACTAAGAGGAAAAACGCCCTGGTGTGAAGCATCTGGCACACTCACGGACAATAGGAATGAGTCGAGGGCAGATCCAAACTAGATTGTCATAAGGTTTGGTGTAACAAGGGGAGGTCTGGAGCTGGAGGCTCAGCTAACCCCATGGAAGGGAATCCCGGACAGTAGCAAGTATTAGATAAGAGGTGAAGGCCAAGGCGCACCTCATACATCATCTATGAAAGGTTTCCGCAGATAAACAACTGTCTAATTAATAAAGGGAATATCTCCTAGCCCTTGATATATATCTAGATGGACTAACTCCTCCCAGCCCGAGGCCTAAGCTAAGGGCCTCCAAGGCTATGACCTTGACCATCCGACACATGCGATGGAGGATGGAATACCTGAAGAATCATGATATTGCCCACAGCGACCTCAGTGCCGGGGCAAAAATAAGGTAGAGTGGCCCCCGTGCTGACAAATAAGAGGGGGCAGGACCACCACTCTTCCAGGGAGCAGGACGAGCAGGAAGCATACTCAAACAGATTCTATATATGATGAATACCCAGAGAATCATGATATTACCTATAGGCACCTCAGTGCCGAGGCAGAGATAAGATAGAGTGGCTCCCACGCCCTCGAGTAAGAGGGGGCAATGCCACCGCTTTTCCATAGAGTAGGACGAACAGGAAGCAGACTCAAAAGATTCTTATATATTCTCATATAACTCATCTATAGGATATGACAGGTGCCAGGGATAACCTGTCAGCCCGATGCCAATAGGCCAATCTACAGGAACATGGATTTTTTTAGTGGGAATGTCCCTACGAGCTCACCCTTAGAAGCTTGTGGAGGGCACTGAGGCCGCCACAGAGGCCCTAAGCATGAACGGGAGGTCCCGTTAGAGAACAGGATGGAACACCAGTACTGAAGCCAGTGGGCAGTATTTAACTGGGTTCAATGCCGTACCTAACTTCTTCAAAATATTTAGTTCCTAGTAGAGTGGGGTTCTAGAATGGATGACCTAACCACCTCGGTGGAAAGGGCAACCTATTTATGGTTGTCTTCATAGTCTCCATATCTCCAGCCGTAGATGAAATATTGTACCATCGGCCTGGGAAAGAATATCTCTACTAATAGGGTCTTGCCAGGGTGGACTCTCCAAGAGACTAATAAGGTCCGAAAACCAAATTCGGGCCGGCCAGTACGGAGCTACAAGGATTAAGCTCACACCGTACCTTCTGACCCTTTCCAGAACCCCAGGGAGCAGAGCGATCGGGGGAAAAGCGTATAGATGTGACCTCGGCCACATCTGTACCATGGCATCCAGGCCCAAAGGAGCTGGATGTGAGAGAGAGTACCAGAGCGGGCAATGAGTGTTCTCATGAGAGGCGAACAGGTCAACCTCCGCCCGGCCAAACTCTCTCCATATAAGCTCAACTACTTCAGAGTGGAGCCACCATTCCCCGGGGCCTTAGCCCCTGCCTCGACAGGATATCTGCTCCCACATTATCAACCCCAGGAATATAAATAGATCTGACAGAGAGAAATTTATCCTGGGACCATAAAAGAATCTGATGCCCCAGTCTAGAAAGAGGGCGTGATTTCAGACCTCCTTGGCGGTTGATATAAGAGACCACCGACATATTGTCTGTCCTAACGAGAACATGATGGCCTCTGAGGTCTACAAGGAAGTGCCTCATGGGTTAAGAATACGGCCAACATCTCTAAGCGATTAATATGCCATGAGAGATGATGGTCCTTCCAAGTACCTCGGGTGCAATGGCCCTCCATAACCGCACCCCAGCCCGTGCGGGACTCATCCGTAGTCAAAGTTTTTCTCTGACATGATCCTCCCAACACCGGGCCTTAAGACAGGAACCATGGTTTCTTCCACATGACAAAAGCACGAAGGCATCTGCGAGTAACTCAGATGACACAAAACAACATCTCGATGTTGAATTGCCAGCTCTTCCAACTAAGCCAGAATGAGCCAGTCATCTATATAATTTAAGATACGGATCCCCTGAAGTCTCAGTGGAGCAAGGACCGCATCCATACATTTAGTGAAGGTGCGAGGAGATAAGGCTAGGCCGAACGGAAGAACCCTATATTGATAAGCTTTTCCCCCAAACGCGAATCTAAGGAACCTCCTATGTTGTGGGATGATGGAAATATGAAAATATGCATCCTTAAGATCAATCGTTACAAACCAGTCCTCGGATCTGATTTGTTGAATGATCATAGGTATAGTTAACATTTTGAACCTAAACCTCTTCAAAGATTTGTTCAATACCCTAAGATCTATAATAGGACGCAGTCCACCATCCTTCTTTGGAACTATGAAGTAACGGCTGTAGAACCCGGACGTCCTCTCGGGGGGGGGGTGTATGGCACATATTCTATGGCCTCCTTAGCTAAGAGAGACTGGACTTCATGTTCCATCACCTGATCCTGATCAGGAGATACCAGTGTGTGAGTAATACCACTAAATCTAGGTGGTCTATACCGGAACTGGATTCTATATCCTTTCTCAACTGTATTCAGGACCCATTCAGATATATTTTGAAGACCTTTCCAGGTGTCTAAATAATCTACTAGGGGGATCAGTCTCTCAGGACTGACCTCAGGTATTGTATTTATTTTTTCGGTGACCTGAAGCAGCTTTCTGGCAGGAACTAACCGAATAATTTTTTCTACAGGCCTCATGAGAGGTAGCGAATGTTTCAGGGATCTAGATGTTGAAGGAACACTCTGTGCAATACAATCGCTGGGAGTCGATGCGTCCCGAGGCGCCTTTGACGGCGGGAAGCAACATCGATTTCGTGAGGGCTCCGCAGAGCGAAGTTTTAAAAAGCCCACACAGGGGGGAATGCCCTCAGAGGCCTGAGCATCACGTCAGGGCCTCTCAGCCGAAGCCTTCCTCCCCTGAATAACAGTCCTCAGATCTGCTTTCGGTTCAGAAGGCTTCGGCTGAGGGTGTTGTCTCTGGCTCCAAGCCTTTTGCGGGGTAGCATGAGAGGCAACACACTCCTTCTGCCTAAGCAGGTGAGAGGAGCTGGCGGCGGTCTCCTGGGACTGCCCCCTGGCAGCAGACCCACGAGACCTGGAACGACGGCGGGGGATAAGCTCTTTAAATGCGGCTGACTGTCATTTCGCCTCCTGAAACCTATCGATGACGTTATTCATACTTTGCACGTGACATCACAAGTACTGGCTGGCGGGCAAGAACGTCGTTCTCTAGCAACGAAACGGTTCGTTCAAGCTGTAGGAATGATGTACCTAACATAGAAAAAAGGTTTTAGGTAGATAAAGTCTATCATTCACAAGCACAGTAGCCTATCACGGATATTTTTTAAAGCTATACATTTCTTTCCTTTTTTAATTAGGCTACCATATATTAGGGGTGGGAATCTTTTACCATCTCACAATTCAATTCGATTCCGATTCTTGAGGCCACGATTCGATTCAAAATCGATTTTCGATTCAAAAAGATTTTCGATTTAAAACGATTCGATTTTATCCATAATGATTTCTAATCGGGTTTCTGATCATGATCTACTCTCATCTGCTTTGCTATACAGAATGACAAACGGAGACCATTGTTTCCTCTAGGATTTTTTCCAGCTGTGGTGGCAGGCCCATTTTGCCAGGTGGAGGGGGCGTGGCCCATGAGTGATATTCCCATTGGCCACGCCCCCTTACCCCAGGTGTTTAAACCTCCCCTAAGTATTATAACATTATAACATGAAAGGCTCGAATAAGAGCGGCAAAGCGATTATGCGCATCCCGTGCGCAGAATGATGCACTTGAAGCAACGCGAAGTCACAGCGCGCAGCGCTCCGGATTGAAAAGTTCAAAGCACAAAGCGAAGAGATTATATCTGTCTATCTATGCTTAATGTATTATATATATGCAACAGTTTATTGAGCATTTTCTTTTAACAGTTTTAAATTTCAGTTACAGTGCGCATGAAGGACAATTCATAGCGCTCTCCAGTGCTGTAATCTAACAGACACCCGGGAGAAAGGATTATGATTTAGAAAACGCTATAACGCGACGCGCTGTGTGAATGCTGAATGGAGAATGACTGAGGAGAGATGAGTTTCCATTAACTTTAACTAACGACTTAAATATTCATTTTTACCTCACATTATGCTCTTGAATGACTTTAGAAGTCTTGGAATATAGTGCGAACACTTTATGGTGCTTTACAATGTTTATTATGCCTTTAGCTTAACAATAACACAATCACATTAATATCGGACCTCACTGAGAAGCTGCAGCCGTGGCGGGATTATTTTAGGTGTGGCGGCCGGCCACGGCAGAATGAATGTAGAAGCATCATATTTAGAAGCATCAGAAGCTTCATAGAAGCATCCATTTTTGCTTCCTCTGATTTGCCGCTCACGTTCAAAAACCGGCTGCGTGCATGACGTCCGGACGTCCCGTATAGGCTATAGTTACAAAAATGGAGGCGAACAGCCAGCTGATTTTATTTATTTATTAAATCGATTCTTGGACATTTCAGATCGATTCTGAATCGTTGCAAATGAGAATCTAGATTCTTCTGTGAATCGATTTTTTGGCAAACCCCTACCATATATGTTTACATGTGGCATCACGTGGGTAGACAAATCAGACGAACTGCAAGTTAAGCGTCCAGCTGGGTTCACTTCAGTGACAGTCATAAATTCTCCTGTCATAGAGACAGGTGACGTGCATTTAGACTGATGATTCGCTGATGTTATGTTTCATGTCAATCGTGTAATCTTAACATAAACGTGCTTACACGTTCGCCAGTAGGTGGCGAGAACGCATTCATCTGTACGTGATTTGATTTGATATGATATGAGAAGATGAATACATGGAGAATGAATGACACGTTACTGTTGTACTGCGTCTACTTATTACTTACTTACAGTTACTTTGCATGCATACTATCGTACACTTATTACTATACTACATTACAGCCTAACAGATTGCTAACAGGATTATACGCAATTCGCTGCCCCAGCTGCTCTTGTCTGTTGCCTGATGCTATGTGGAGTGGATAAGCAGGTAGGCTACATCCTGCTAGCCATATATGATACAGTTGGCATAAGTTTTTATTTTTTATTTTTTACTTATCAAGCTGTCATTCGCAGGCAGGCAGGGTTTACATATTCAGATGAAGACTTCATCACACGATGTAACAGATGTCACTGTGTATAGCTGCAAACATTAGCAAACGGACCTTTGCTTTGATTATGAAGATATTCCTGTTTTTCACCTCCCATACGACAGCGTTGTTAGCCCATCCACTCTTGAAAAAAAGATAGCTATCTGTACTTTTGTAGGCTTTCATTTTTTGTGCGGTGTAAGGTGACGGATTCTCTATAAGATATATGTAAATACCTCCAAACTCCAAGTCTGGTAGAGACTTTGCCAGCTTCAAAGCAATGAAAACATCTTTTCTTGATATCTAATTGTAACATTCGATGACATATGGTTTAAATAGTTAATTGATTGTAGTATTGGAAATTTGCAAGGCTGCAATTCCCCTGGCTGGCCACTGTTTGTCGGCATTTTGTCAGCGTTTGTTGCCCGCCAGGTATTAGGGTTGGGCGATGTCTACCAATTTGGCATCAGACAATGTCTACAGTGAAACATCGCGATGGACGATGACATCGGGGGGGGTAACATTTTCATTTTCGTAATATTCTCATTTTCCTCTATATCTCATCAGCAATTTCGATTTCGGCAGCTCTGCAGCAGCTGAGCACTAAGAGTGAATGTACAGTGACGTGACATAACTGCCAGATTCAAACTGCTTTCTTTCTATGGCTGGCGCTGAGCCAAATACGGACGCGCTCAGCGCTTGTCATAGGCTATATCACAACTGTTCAGTGTTTTTAACAACATAATGTTTATTTTAGGTTTCAGACATTTAAATACATATAATTTATAGCAAAACAATACATTTATAGTTTGTAAAATACACAATGGTGTCTATGGAAGCAGCAATAACAATCCATTCAAATGATATTTGACGACGGTTTTTATTCATATCAGAGACAGTGTAAATAACTATAAAGTCAACTCTATTTTCAGTTTACTACTCTATTTTCCACTTACTTTCATGTATTTCGGGAGAAACTGATGAATTCACGCGCTGTAATAACTTAAATCCGACAGACAGGAATCTCTGATCCTGGCTCAAACACGGCGCCCATCTCACGTTACAGATCAAGATAACTTATAAATGTTTTTTAAACTACAAAACAAACTCACTTACACATATTTGAGAATCGGAATAGAAGATAGTTTATGACATGGTAAGCAAGTGTGTTAATATTTAGAAATAAAAGAGCTAAGTCTGTCATACATCGCTATTTTGGCTGTGGTGAATCACGTGCCAAGCATGACGCGTCACCATGGAAACCAAGGGGGGGGGGGGGGGGCATCGCGATGTCGGCTAAACATCGTGATGTCTGTCAGCCATCACGATGGACGACGGCCCAACCACCACCAATGTGCAGCATCCACTTGGATGATGCGACGGCAGCCATAGTGCGCCAGAACGCCCACCACACACCAGCTTACTGGTGGAGAGGAGACAGAGTGATGAAGCCAATCAGTGTATATATATATGGGGATGATTAGGAGGCCATGATGGACAGAGGCCACTGGGCAAATTTGGCCAGGATGCCGGGGTTACACCCCTACTCTTTCGAAAGACATCCTGGGATTTGTAATGACCACAGAGAGTCAGGACCTCAGTTTAACGTCTCATCCGAAGGACGGTGCTCTTTGATAGTATAGTGTCCCTGTCACTATACTGGGGCGTTAGGACCCACACAGACCACAGGGTGAGCGCCCCCTGCTGGCCTCACTAACACCTCTTCCAGCA
Source organism: Rhinichthys klamathensis goyatoka (assembly GCF_029890125.1). NCBI lineage: Eukaryota > Metazoa > Chordata > Actinopteri > Cypriniformes > Leuciscidae > Rhinichthys > Rhinichthys klamathensis. Next base: position 1,432,782 of record NW_026606702.1, on the reverse strand, counting down.
GCAACCTGGTTTTCTCAGAAGGTCTCCCATCCAGGTACTAACCAGGCTCAGCCCTGCTTAGCTTCAGTGGGCAACCAGTCTTGGGCTACAGGGTGATATGGCTGCTGGCTACAGGGTGATATGGCTGCTTGTCCCCGATGCCCGACAGATTCAGCCACAAGTGTCTCTCCGTGGCTACCAGTGCTGCCATGGAGCGGCTGATGGCACGGGCCGTCTCCTTGGTAGCACGGAGAGACAAGTCAGCCACTTGACGCATCTCCCTGATGTGGTCGAAGGCGACCTCCCCGTTGTCGTCCACCTCCTTGAGGAGGTTGGCCTGGTATGCCTGCAACAGGCCTATTGTATGCAGACAACTACCAGCCCGACCTGCCGCCATATATGCGTTCCCAATCAAGGCCGATGTTGTACGGCAGGGCTTGGTGGGAAGTGCCGGAGCCCGCAGGGATGATGCCACGTCAGGGGAGAGATGTGATGCAAATGTCTCTTCAACCCTGGGCATCATCCCCTAGCCCTCCGCCCTGGCACCCAATATATTTTAATATATGCACATTGGGGCCAGATAAACGTGAGGAGAAGGGCTTATTCCACAAAAAAAATGGCAGACTCCGGCATAGAGGCTGTGGCTGAGCCTGCAGGAAGCGCTCATCTAATTTACTTTTTTGTGTCGCTTCCTGCATTTCTTGTGGCCAGTCGATCTTTAACTTGGCCACGGCTCTAGTCACAACCTCTAGCAGCTACTCTGAGGCAGGGGAATGGGGTGACGAATCCTCACATTCTCCTGCCTCGATGCCCGAAATATCCATCTCCTCGGAGCCAGATAGTTCGAGCATCGGGTCTGTGACAGGGGTGGAAGAAGCTGCTACGCACCCTGCGCGGGACCCTGGGAGCTAGTTTCAGAGTGCTGAGAAAGGGCCGAAGCCGTCTCAGCACTATCCACTAACTCCCTTTCGATCCCCATGAATGCAGGCGCCGCGCTGCCTGGACAGAAGCGGGACCTGATCCACGGGGAGCGCGAGCCTGGCCAGTCTCATCGAACATGGCCAGGCAGGAGCGGAGCGTTCTCAGGGGCATTGTTTCACGAGGTACTTGGAATATAATGCATTCAGTGTTTTGTCCTCGAGCGCTGCCTGTGCATGCTCCACTCCCAGACAAACTACACAAAGCGCGTGTGTGTCACCCTCGCTCAAATAACGCGGGCAAGGGGATGCACACTGCCTGAATAGCTTCTCCTTATTATTCACTATAATATTCTCAATACAAGTGACAGACAACACCAAATAAGACAGACAGTTTGACGCAGAACGCTTGCTGAAGACCAGAAGCTAACACTTCCTGTTTCCTGTGACCTTTTATAGCTTCCGGATCACCGTCACATGCGACGTCACGAGTGACGTAATGACGGTACACCAATCGAGATTGGAATGATTCCATAGTTGACTTCAGACGTTACATGCCGAAGGCATTCCCAAAAGCGTCGAGTATCGATGCAGCGGGAGTTCCCTTACGAAAGGGAACTATGATAATCCAAAGTACAGTGAACTAAACATTTATTGGGGGAAAATTGCTTTTACACAAATTACGACTATTCCACAGTTGCATTGTCATTTCCACACACGACACGGCTAACAATCTTGCACATAACATTTTATCAAAAATGTGTGTATTTGGTTACAAATGAGACAACTGTGCTGGTGAAAAGCATAACTGGGATGAAATATAAGATGTGAACAATAAAATATTTTTTATTCCGTATCATTTCGAATTAAGCTGTAATTTTGTTAAACCAAAACTGAGAAAATATATGTATTTAGGATACATAAAAATCTATCCAGAAAAGCCATTTTATTCTAAAAAGAATTAAAATATAATTTTCTTCATTTCCACCACAAAATGAATGGTGATTTGAAATTTGAGACAGGTTTAGGGGCAAAAACATAAATATGCTCCTGTTCTCCTGTTATACAATATATTGATGATTTTGAAAAGTTTGTTTTAATTTCTAAAAGTCTAAAGGGCCAAAAGCGCCCATAGTTGAAGAAAACACCCATGCGCATGAGTGTGTGCATGTGAGAATCACTCACCACTCTCCAGGTTTAGGACGTGGTGTTGGTTCAGTGTCCATCCGCCCAGGTTGGATGGCATCAGCTCAAAGCCCTGCAGCTGAGCAACTCTCTTCTCCCAGAGCACAACGTCCAGACACGATTCATACTCGTATCCAACAGAGACTGTCATTAATACACACACACACACACACACACACACGCACACACACACACACACACACACACACACACACACACACGTAAGTGCCAGACTTAGTCCATTAAATATCACCAATCATTATCAAAATCAAAAAGAGACAACGATCACATCATCAGAAGAAAAAAAAATTACCTACTCACACACTTTCATTGGTAATTTTTCATTTTAAAGTGAAACTTCAGAATTTTAATGCATAAATTACCCAGTATAACCAATAATTAATACCATTTTACAAGATGAATTAGACTAATATGAGCTAATATATAAAATCTTGATACTATTTATCATTTAGAGAGTATTAACGGAATAACATTTACATATACCTTACTCTACATAAATGTGTCATAACATATAATTAAAATGTTTAAAGAGCTGAACCCATCCTCAGAGTTAAACAAGCAGCAGGTAGCTACAGTACATGTGGAACATGTTATATTTGGTTCAGTTACAGTTGTGTTGCCATGGTGTTACATTGAACTCAAGTAGACGGGCTCTTCAAAGTAGCAACGCTTGAGCTGTAGCCAACATAAACACAGTTAAGAGGATAAATAATAATTATTAACCAATAATTATATTTGCCTGTTTGCAGGGCAGAGATCCTGAGTCATGAGGATTTTTATTTTATGTCTTTCTACCTTTTAATAATATGTTACTGGCAAAATGTTACAAGCACTACACAAATTCAAAGATATATTAATGTAGCATCCTGTAATTTGTGGTCAAATAATCTCTATTGGTGATAGAAAAAAAATCAGCTGTTTACACATTTCTTTATTATGACCATGAAATGTTTTCGCATAATTCTTTCTAATTACTACTTGAAAACAGAAGTTAATTTCCTCCATAATAGCCAGTAATTACTAATTTTTAGCCATTATTCAGTAGGTGCATAAGTGTGCCGTAAAACGGAACGCTCTTTTCAATGAGCAAAAGATGATGAATTCAGACCCTCTGCAGTGTCTGATTGCTGTCATTGTGATGGATCTCAAAATAATGGATGGGGAGAGAGCGAGAAAGAGGGGCTATGATCATACAACAGCAGGATACAGTCATCAGTCCTGTTTGGAGTGCTAAATATGGTCCTGTTCATACACTATTTAGTTATGAAAAACAGTGAAAACTGTATTCAAGTGAGTTCCTTACATTTTCAAGGGGCCACAACACAATTTTAAGAGCAAGTTCGATTGATACAGTGAGTGCTGTTTGAATGGATCCGCACTCAACAACTAGCTGTCTGTCACATCATTGATATAGCCAGGACATAAGTATGTGTGCTTTGTTGGTTATTTTCTTGCTGTCAATCACTAATATTAGCTATCTGTCAATCTCAGCTTATGAAAAATGGCAGAAAAAGGGGTATTGTGAGGTAAAATACAGTTGTCAGTCAGTTCTGACAAGAGTTCCTCTTGAATCTTATTAAGTACATACAATCAAGTTCCTTCATTTTTACACAACTCTATTTTGACATTTTATTTCATGTGTGATAATTTTATCTTACAATAGCATTCAAAAGTTTAGGGTCGGTAAGATTTTAATGTTTTTTAAAGACTTTTATGCTCATCGTTGTGATTACAAATACGGTAAAACAGTAAAATTGTGAAATATTATTACAATTTAAAATAACTTTTCTATTTAAATATATTTTAAAATGTAATCCTGTGATTGCAAAGTTGCATTTTCAGCATCATTACTTCAGGCTTCAGTGTCACATGAAATAATTATAATATGCTGATGTGGTGCTCAAAAGACATTTCTTATTATTACCAATGTTGAAACCAGTTGTGCTGCTTAATATTTTGGAGTAAAACTATAAAAAAGAAAAGAAAAAAAAAGTCAGGATTCTTTGATAAATAGAAAGTTCAAAAGAACAGCATTTAATTGAAATATAAATCTTTTGTACAATTTGTCTTTACTGTCCATTTTGATCAAATTAATGCATCCTTGCTGAAAAAAGTATTAATTTAAAAACTGACTTTTTGACCTGAACATATGAATGGTAGAGTTAAACGGAATGAAAGCTTATCTTTAAAACAACAACAACAACAAAAAGTTAGCTCTCACAGACACAGAGACCCTCACCGTGTGCCTGCACCAGCCCCGTGACCTGCTGTCCATAGATGTCGGTTTTATTCCAAGAGAAAACATATATGAGGTTTGGAGCTGCAGGAAATGATTTCAGAAGCTGCCGACCCTGGACAGCCACAGACAGATGGACTTTGGCCAAGCCCGGAGGGAGGGTGGAGTGGGTCAGTACCACCCTCAGGAGAGACCGATAGCCTGGAGTTCTGGACGAGAGGTAGCTTAACTTCAGAATTGTAGCGGGGATAACCACCTCCTCTTGGACCGCCTACAGAGAGAGAGAGACAGAGGGAGACGTGCAGACGCAGAGAACAAGGATTTATTAGGCAGAGCGACAGTGAGAGAAATTAATTGTATTTCTATTTACTGTGTGCACTTTCCATACAGAACAAAAACCGTGCCAATGATCGTAACGCTGCCAAATAAATGTCCCATAAACACAGGTTGCAGTTCTCACAGCCTACAGACACACACAAGCTCTGTTCCAAAACTGAGTGAGCTGTCTCGCTGTCTACTGCCTACATAGGCTACTGCCTTCCAAAACAGCATCTTAACCAATATGAAATCTCATGAGGGACTGATTTGAAACGCTCCACATAAGCAGAAAGGGATGGAAGAACATGACAAAAATCCCTTGATTTCCCTTGATATTGCAATCACGATTATTAATAATAAGAGAATAAAAATACTTGTTTTGTGTGGCCGACTGAAAGTTATGTTGTTTCTGTGGGCTACACATCAAAATTTAGCTGAGAAATGTGTTCCTGAATAACTTTTTTGCTGTTTTATTCATCAGTCAACTTCAGAGAATATGTTTACTTCAAACGTTGAGTAAATTATATACTCAAATTGAGTAATGCATCAATATTAGAACGTTCTCATTACATTATAATCAACAAAGGTGTCAAGTTTACAGTTTCACGCAACTAGGATTTGGACTCTTGCGAATGCTTACTTTATAATTTAAAAAAATGTCTACACTGCAGAAATCTCTTTTTTTACACTGTGTATATGCCTTGTTGATTACAGTTTTTCTCAATTGCTAAAACACAATTTCTGAATCCTTGCTCCTTTTTCTGAAAACATTAAACACAAAACCTCATCTTCAAGCACTATTTACAAAACCTCTGACTCTTCTTGCAAAATGAAACTTTCGCCTCAAAACAGTTTTACTTGTGTTCAAAATCAAACACTGCTCTCAAATCATAGACAAAGTGATCAAAATGATATACACTATCAAGCAGTCAGTAAACAATACACCAAAAAATAGAAAACACATTGTTCAAAACATACAGTTCTCGAAAGATATCTACGGACGGCTATTCTGTTTGTAGACTTACCCGTGACACATTACTTTACCATCAAGATTTCAGGGAGAAGTACATTTTTAATCTTAAAACAAATTTCATATTTGTCCGTCATTGTCTTTTGATGAATGAAAACATCATAGTAGCGCAAAATTGATCAGAAATTACTACTCTGCTTTGCTCTTTGCAATTTTATTTGTTCTTCCTCCTCCTTGTACCCCTATTTTTACAGTACAGTGCCCTGCATCTCACAAACTTCTCCTTTGTCAGTTCTATTGTTTGATACTGTAATTCTTGTTCTTTGTTGATATGAACCTGCAAGTGCAACCAGTAAAATCTATTGAGCATTCAGTACTGTAACAAATGGTACTGTTACAGTAACGATGTTCGGGACCATATAATGTGTTCATTGTACAGTATACAGCCTACAATGTACTACAGTATACAATACTAAAAGGGACAAAAATCAAATGAGTAAACGTGATCAGTGTGCTTCTTCTTGTCTTTGGGCATCATTTGAAACAGGTTAAATCAATTTTGAGTGGTTGTGTTCAATCAATGACATTTGTTCTCTATTTGTATTTGATCATTGCCACTTGTGTTTACCAGTATGGATGACGTGTGCATTACAGTGCAGAATATGTTTTGAGAATGAGAATGTGTTTAGCGTTTTGCTGAAAAGTCTAAGTAAGATCTGCAAATTGTGTTTTGCCATGTGAAATAGTTTAAGGTATTGACAACAGACTGCACAATTAGCTAAATGAGTTCAGGCAACTGAGAACTTTGTTCAGCCAATGGGTTTTAGTGTTTTAGCAATTGAGAAAAACTGTATAATGGGAACATTCTTCTCTTTCTAGCACCACCAGGTTGCAGTGAATATCAGGTATTACACCCTCTATACTGCAAGCGAGCAGTTTCATGTGTCATATAAATAGCAGCGAGGCATACAAGAGACCTGAGCGACATTCAAGTTGATTCCAGGATAGTCTGATGTTAACATGTGACTAAGATAATGACATAATATAATGCATTCAGTGTTTTGTCAGAGCAAGCTTGTCTTATACCTGTAGCTCAGGTACGACAGTTCCTCTGTCCTCACAGTCGGCGGCGAATCGTGGGAGGGGGGCGGAGAGAACAACCGCGTGTGGACTGATCAGGTTTTTCAGGTCACAGACAGGTGGTTTGGATTCAGATCTTTCCATAAAAACTCGGTCCAGGACCATGAACTGGTTCCAAGGAAGCCAGACTGAACGAATCTGGGACAAAAATGGAGCTCGCTGGAACAATAGAGTAACAGAGATTCCGCCCACTGCCAGAAGATCAAAGCTAGCGGGAAAAACAAAAATACAAACATACATAAAAAAGGGTTTATATATATTCCATACAGTAAATATGCAAGATAGTGTGTGTATGTATCCAGGACGTATACTTTATGCTTTATATATATATATAGAATTTATATTTTAAATGTTGGGGTCATTAAAATTTTGTATGATGTTAATGAAAATCTCTGCTGTATTTATGTGATTAAAAATACAGTAATATTGTGAAATATTACAATATAAAATAGCTGTTTGCTATTTTAATATATTTGTGAATGTAAAAGCTGATTTATTACCAATGTTGACAATATGGCTGTGCGCTTGTTTCTCTAGCACATAAGGTCTATTATGTATTATATGTCTTTCTTTACAAAGTGTATAAGAGTGTGTTTTACCTGCCGTCCTGTCGGCTGAGTGTGTATCCATATTCAGGGTTATGCTGAAACGTGACATTCACGCCAACGAGAGGAGTTCCATCAGAGGCCAAAGCCTGACCTCGAATTACACACACTCGACTGCACAGAGAGAGAGAGAGAGAGAGAGAGAGAGAGAGAGAGAGAGAGAGAGAGAGAGAGAGAGAGAGAGAGAGCAGTCATTGCAAGAGAAACCAAAGGATCTGTCAGAAGAGATCGAAACTGAGAGAGGAGCACTCTCTTTTCAGTAATCAGAGAAAAATACAATAGATGCTTCAATCGATTCTAAACTTCCTCAAACTAGAAGATGACAGCAAAAATCATTTTGGGAGATTATTTTTGGGGTGAGTCACACTGCTCATAGCAGCTAGCTGTTATTGTATCAGCATATGAGAGCCTGAGGAAAAGTTCACACGATATTTTAAGGTTCGTTATTGCATTTCATGTAACTGTTTATTTGTTTCAAAAACATGGAGTCCCCCTCTGTCCATTGCAATAGCCTTCAGGGGTGTCCCCCTACTGCAGGTAGGTCCCCCTTGGGATCACCTTTGGGCGCAAAGGGATGATCAATCCCAAACGTACTATTTCATTAGTAACAGAAATAGAGCAAAAACAGTAAGGATTTCTGAAAAAAAAATTACCAGTATTGTCTGTATTAAGCAGAATTCACGTTGTCAAGACAACAGACACTAACTGTGACTATGTAGTTTAAAAATATAAAAATGAAAACTTAAATGTGAAGTATGTAAGATTTTTATGTTCAAATATATTTTCTTAACCCAGTTTTTTGTTCATTGACTACTATTAGTAAGCCACTCATGTGTTTATCTCCCACAAAATTTTATTTAAACTTTACTAAATAATTTAGAAATGTAGTCTTTAACAAGCCTCCGGCGATCTCCATTGCGATATTTTGCTCAAATTAAAGTATAATACAACCGGCCTGTGTTCCTTCACGTGGCTGCTTGTGCTGTTTGCTGTGACTAAGTCTGAGATCTAACCTTCTCAGTGATGAACTGTAATAAATCCAAACATAAATCTCGACTATATTGTTCTACGATTGTGGTTTTGGAATAAATGAACTTAAGCAAACTCTGTGTGACAATACAAAGTCTTTTTAGTTGTTGTTTTACTAGAAAAACATTAACATAATTTAGAACTATTGGAATAAATATTAGCCTTAGCTTTTGAGTTTTTATAAGCCTAATGTAGAGAGTGTATTCATTTATATATGAGATGACATTCTCTTGATTTGTGCTTATAGACCAATTTCCAGCCGACGTCACAGTTGCGTCACGGCGCTAGCTGGTGGCAGAACAAAGGGAAAACTGGAGGCGGCAAATACAAACCAGCACAGATTCGGCTACAAAATAAGGATCTTAAATTATTATTATTATTATTAAATGTCATCTTGTTGTGTTGTTGGGTGCAAGAATCAATGAAAAATTAATATGCTTTATCTGCAACTTTTTATTTCTAGAAAATATTCACCCTCATTAAAATTGCACCGTAATGTCACTCTTTACATTGTCGTCTTCATGGTGCTGGCTAGGCAGAACTGCGGATCGTACCACACAACTTGTACATGACCATTCAGCACATAGTTATAGGCATCTACAGATGTATATGCCCTCCGTTTCTCTATCAGGTAGGTGTAGAAGTCAGGACACTCAACCAGAGGTAGCGTTAACGTTAATCCTGTCAGATCGTCCAGCGTGTAGGCTACAGTACGGGTCGGCCAATCTGGTTCTGTCCGTTAAAATTAACTTTTGCAAATAACAATCGCGGTCCTGGACAGTGAGTGGCCTTGCACATTAAGATAAAATCGGATTTTCTCCAGTCATTGTTAAAAACAAGCTAACAAAACTTGCAGACTTTACGTTAGTGAAGCGGCCAGAGGGATCGTTCTGCCACCACCTAAGCTCCGCCCACATAAAAACGTCACCATGTTTACCAACTGAAAATTGGTCTATACTGTAGGTGAAAGTGCAATAATTGTAATAAAATGAAAAATAAGTTTCTCATATGACAACAATCATGCTCAGTAATCAGTATTACGATTTTGAGCAAAATAATTGCAATTATCAGTTCACAATTACTATGACTAAAATATGAAAATATGAAGTTTTTATTGACTAAAACTAGACTAAAATTCCCAGACATTTAGTCAACTAATACTTGACTAATCAAAAAACAGGACAGGTTGACTAAATATGATAAACTAAAAAGGACATTTAACACAGGAATAAGACAAACAAAACAAAACAAAAAAATAGCCGACAAAATTAACACTAATGTGAAGACAGTTTTTTAACTTTTAAAAAAATGCTGAACAATATACACTCACCTAAAGGATTATTAGGAACACCTGTTCAATTTCTCATTAATGCAATTATCTAATCAACCAATCACATGGCAGTTGCTTCAATGCATTTAGGGGTGTGGTCCTGGTCAAGACAATCTCCTGAACTCCAAACTGAATGTCAGAATGGGAAAGAAAGGTGATTTAAGCAATTTTGAGCGTGGCATGGTTGTTGGTGCCAGACGGGCCGGTCTGAGTATTTCACAATCTGCTCAGTTACTGGGATTTTCACGCACAGCCATTTCTAGGGTTTACAAAGAATGGTGTGAAAAGGGAAAAATATCCAGTATGCGGCAGTCCTGTGGGCGAAAATGCCTTGTTGATGCTAGAGGTCAGAGGAGAATGGGCCAACTGATTCAAGCTGATAGAAGAGTAACTTTGACTGAAATAACCACTCGTTACAACCGAGGTATGCAGCAAAGCATTTGTGAAGCCACAACACGCACAACCTTGAGGCGGATGGGCTACAACAGCAGAAGACCCCACCGGGTACCACTCATCTCCACTACAAATAGGAAAAAGAGGCTACAATTTGCAAGAGCTCACCAAAATTGAACAGTTGAAGACTGGAAAAATGTTGCCGGGTCTGATGAGTCTCGATTTCTGTTGAGACATTCAGATGGTAGAGTCAGAATTTGGCGTAAACAGAATGAGAACATGGATCCATCATGCCTTGTTACCACTGTGCAGGCTGGTGGTGGTGGTGTAATGGTGTGGGGGATGTTTTCTTGGCACACTTTAGGCCCCTTAGTGCCAATTGGGCATCGTTTAAATGCCACGGCCCACCTGAGCATTGTTTCTGACCATGTCCATCCCTTTATGGCCACCATGTACCCATCCTCTGATGGCTACTTCCAGCAGGATAATGCACCATGTCACAAAGCTCGAATCATTTCAAATTGGTTTCTTGAACATGACAATGAGTTCACTGTACTAAAATGGCCCCCATAGTCACCAGATCTCAACCCAATAGAGCATCTTTGGGATGTGGCGGAACGGGAGCTTCGTGCCCTGGATGTGCATCCCACAAATCTCCATCAACTGCAAGATGCTATCCTATCAATATGGGCCAACATTTCTAAAGAATGCTTTCAGCACCTTGTTGAATCAATGCCACGTAGAATTAAGGCAGTTCTGAAGGCGAAAAGGGGTCAAACACAGTATTAGTATGGTGTTCCTAATAATCCTTTAGGTGAGTGTATTTCTATATGTGTGAAAGAGGATACAAATTTGATTTGAAAAACACATCTCTCATTTAGCATTCAAAGTTCAATAACCTTCAAGTTATTATACCAAAATTACTTTGAAGAATGAGCAGTCCATGACCTCTTTCTCCCAAGCGACTCCAGATACTCTGACCTTGTTTTTACCCCCGCTTTTCCAGCCAAAACATTGCCAACATTAGCACGCAACGGCATGCTTGGGTTTGTGCGGTCTCATTTCAATTTCGCATGTGAATGAGGATGTCAGAGCGGATGCGGGCTGGTGGCTTAAACGGCCAGTCAATGCTGTCAGTCGTGACCAAAGTCTGAGCTAAGATGTCTATAGCACACTGAAAACTGAAGAAAAATTACAGTTGATGTCACACATCCTGCCTTTGCTTTTACCCAAAATCACAGTGGGATCGCACAACAATCATAAAAAAATAAATACGGTCACAATCATACCAACAAATCTTTTGAGTATCTGGGAGAGGTCATGATCAAGTTCTGTTTTACCTGTGATAAGATTATGGGTGCTTTCACACCTGGATCGATTTGTTTTGTTCCGGAACAGATCCGAAACAGAATACTTTGTTCCGAATCAATTTAATTTGTCACTCTGTTCACACCACTGTTGTAAAGCGGTCCAAATCGCGCACCCTTCCAGGGCTTTCCTTACGCCTTTTCGTCACTACCTCATGCGTTCAGGTCGCGCATTCCATTGTGGGACATCGCCATGACAACAGTAGCCTAACACAAAATGAATCGCGGGTTGACTTGGTGCTACGAAGAGGTGAAATGCCTCATAGATATTTGGTCGGAAGAACACATCTCCCGGATATTGGAAACTACACACAAGAACACCGAAGTGTACAAGAAGATCAGCTATAAAATAAAAGAGAGGGGTTATGAACGGTCCGTCGAGCAGTGCCGCGCAAAGGCGAAAAAACTCCGACAGCAGTACATAAAGGTACGAGACCACCTTGCCTATTGATTTGTTCCGGTTCGTGGGTCGGTTGTGTTCTCACTACAAATGAACCGCTCCAGGGTTCGTATGGAATCGAGCCGAGACCGGTTGTTTTGTTCCGATTCAGAGTGCGATTGTTGTGTTCACATATGACCAAACGAACCGGTCCAAAAGGGAAACGCCCCTTTGTTTCGGAACAACGTCTCCAATCGATCCAGGTGTGAAAGCACCCTATGTGTGCATGTGTGTTGGCTAAGTGTATTTGAGCTAATATTTGGCAGTGTGTGTTTATCACCTGCTGTCAAATGGCAGGTCTCCTGGCAGTATGTGTGTGCTGTCCCGTCCAATGAGAAATCGCACACGGGCGAAGAACTGACGCGAAGGGCGTGTCTCGAAAGGGGCGTGGCTCTGCTGAATGATGTCACGTGGGTCAGGCGAGCCTTGGCACAGCGGGGCACTCACACACACCTGCTGACTACAACAGTCTGGGTCGACACAGTCCACGAGACCATCTGAAACACACATACACACTTTACATGCGGAGACATGTAGCCTTGATGCAGCTTGCCCTTGCTCTGCGTGTGTCTGCGTGCGCGTGATCTCATTTGTCAGCTCCATTAAAGGGGATCTGTGTTTTTAACCTCCCACAGGAGAAAGTCTCAGAGAGAATAACCCAGAAAGCTCTCTCTTTCTCTCTCTCTCACAAACACACACACTGTATATTTACTTAGATACATTAAAGAGGACATATTATAGACTTCTGTTGTTTTTATATAAAGCTAATGGTTAACGATTACAGACTCAAACTAACGCAACCGCTAATTTTTTTTTTGTTTGTTATTTAAATTTTTTTTTCCCATTGAGAATATCTCTAAATGGATGTTTTGTTAGATTTAGATTTCTACGGACAATTTAGTGTTTTACCCAAAAGCTAACTTAAACCCCTTTACACAATCTGAGACATAAGAGAAACAGTATTATCTAAAAAAAAAATAAAAAAAATTGTTTCCTTATATATGTGTAAAAATATTACTTTTGATCAATATAATGTATTCTTGCTGAATCAAAGTATTTATTTATTTTTTAACTTGTGAACAGTAGTGTAACTAATCACGCTGTAGAACAATACCTTTGTGAGAATGTATCTGTTAACCTAAAGCATAATTCATCCTCTCTATATGTCATCCACAAAGCTCATGTCCTATAGGGGTCTTTACCACTGTCATTATCTTTACTGTCATTGCACTCGGTTTCCATGACGACGTTACAGCCCGGGCCACTCCATCCCGACTGGCACACACAATGCCAACCGCTCTGCTCCAGCGTACAGCGTCCATTACCATTACACAACCCAGGACATGCATCTAAGAGAGAGACAGAACACCTATAACAATGATATTTTTCTTCAAAGATTGTTCATATAAAAGACATCACAAAGTCATCTTTTCATTTCTACATTCAGTCATCACACATATAATACTAACCTTTATCAAACAGATCCAGGTAATGTGCTGCTGAAAGAGTTACAAAATGAAAGACGGAGAGAACAAAGAGGAGAAATTACATTTGAGACATTCTTCAGAGAAGCTCTGTGTGTGCGTGTATGCGCATTGTTTTTTTTTTTAAGTGCCCCTGTCGTTTGCTGCCTTAAGCGTATATTTGTCCCCTGAGTTTCAAAGACTGTTCTCATCATGAGCACCACAATTAAAGGAACAGTGGGTTGGAGGAGGAAAAAATAAGGAAAAAGAGGAAGAGAGAGAGAGACAGACAGGCAGAAAGAGAGAGACTGTTTAGTTTATACATCATCTACAAGGGAAAAACACGGCTCCATGTTGGTTCAGCGTCAGTTGATTTACATGTTTTATAAAAAATGCATGACGCTTGTCAAATAATCGGTTAAAATGGAAAATAATCATGAAGATATGATATTTACAAAGTGTCTGGAGCATGATTCCAAAAGATTGCCAGTCAGAATGAAGATAGTTTTTTATGCTAACGTGTTAATCAAATATGACACCCAGCTGTCAAAGGGTTGGCGAAATGTCAGGGAAATATCAAGACTGAAAAGACAAGTTAAAAAAAAGGGTATAAAGGACTGCATGTATAATCATTCTTGTATAATGATTATACATGCAGTTTCTATGACCTCATTTTAAATGAGAGCCTACATGGGACATTTTATTATTTATAACGTATTATTATTTATATACTATTATTTTATATATAAAAAAAAACATTATATATATATATATATAAATGTATTTATTATGTATTGCAGGATTATTAAAGTGAATAGCAAAAAAGCTATATATACATGTATATACATGTAACAAGGGATCAGAGAGAGGTTTGAAAGTTTTTTAAGAAATCTTATGCTCCACAAAGCTACATTTATGACCAAAATACAGTTAAAATCGAATCGCAGCAGTATTTAACACAAACAAAATAACAAATACGCAGGAGAACGGGATAAATGCAAGAGTTACACAACCAACATAACATAGACAAGAAAAGACAAAAAAGACAAATTCGCTTTCACAAATTTGCATATTTTTGAAGTTTACACGGAAACGATAAAGGTATCGTTTTCAAAAGTTTACGTTTTCAATGTTCAACGTTTTCCCTCAAAGCGCTGTTGTCATGTAAATGAACGGCCATTCGGCCAAAACGCAAAAACTGTTTTCCGTTTTTAGTTGAAAACAGTGTTGTGTAAACAGCCCCTTAGTAAAGGGAGAAAACATGGAACAGGTGGGGTTAATCAATTAACAAATGAGTAACCATGGAAACAAATGAAAACATACCTTGAAACTTTAACAACAAATGAACAGAGACAAAGGACACAAGAACTAACACAGGTAAAACAGAAACCACCAGTGACAAATATTGTGAAATATTATGACAAATTTCAAATAACTGTTTTATATTATAATACAGGTAAAAACTCGAAAAATTTGAATATCGTGCAAAAGTTCATTTATTTCAGTAATTCAACTTAAAAGGTGAAACTAATATATTATATAGACTCATTACATGCAAAGTGATATATTTCAAGTCTTTATTTGTTATAATTTTGATGATTATGGCTTACAGCTTATGAAAACCCCAAATTCAAAATTAGAATATTGTGAAAAGTTTTTCATAGCTGTAAGCCATAATCATCAAAATTATAACAAATAAAGGCTTGAAATATCTCACTTTGCATGTAATGAGTCTATATAATATATAGTTTCACCATTTAAGTTGAATTACTTAAATAAATTAACTTTTGCACGATATTCAAATTTTTCGAGTTTCACCTGTATATTTTAAAATGTACAGTATAGAAAGTTAAATATCTTTACTGTCACTTTTTATCAGTTTATTGCATCCTTGCTGTATATAAGTATTCATTTCTGATAAAAAAGAACAAAAGGATCTTACTGATTCTAAACTTTTGAACAGTATTATATATAATATGATCTAATAGTGTGATATAATATAATACAAACACTATTTTAGACATACCAATAGTGCAGTGCTCTCCCTCCCAACCAGGCTGACAGACACACTGTCCGTCCCTGCACTCTCCATGCTCTTCACAGGTTGGATGGCATGCCTGTTTGTCACAAGTGGTCCCTTCCCACCCCTCCTCACATTGGCAACGTCCAGCAACACACACACTATGGGTGCTGCAGGGAACGGGGCAAACCTCTGAAATGAGTCACAAAGCGACAGAGAGAAAATACATTTGTTATTATTCATTATCATCGACTAAGTATTTGTTCACGCTGCATCTTCTTCATCACAGGGGTCTTGGATTTTATAGACACCTATTGGATACGTGAATTACCATGTTTACCAACTCTTGCCGCTTCACTTCAAAGCTGTTTCTCTTTTGTTTTGTGTCTTTTTGTATTTCCTCCATTTCATTCTAAACATACAGTATATGGACATTCTTGAATTCAATCCCAATGATTTTCTGTGTTGTTGGAGGTTCATGCTGGTACACAGCTGACTGCTGCACTGTACCATGACTGGAAAGCTGAGAGCTCTCTTCCTGCTGTGCCTGTGTCTTGTGTGGTCATGTGTTCACACTCTGCACTTGACATCCCAGCGTTTTGATCGGTGGCATGGCTGCTGCCGGTCGTCACGGTTTGTTTCATCGCTCCAGTAGGGACTGCTTGTTTGGACATTTTTTCAACTGATTCTGTTTGGACTGTCCGGTGCATTTCAAACAAGCTGAGCAGCCTTGAACACTGGCTGAAAGTACTATATACTAGGGGTAGGCACGGGTACTCGAGTACTCGAGTACTCGTACGTGACAGCGAATGATGAAAACGATGATCGCCCCCACGTTTTTAAAAAATCTTTTTCTAATTGGTTATTGTGGCATTTGGGGCGGTTCCTGCGGTCTGATTTGTTAGCGTTAGACACCACGCCTTCCAGACCGGCGAAATAAAGTGAAACTGGATTTGAAAAACGCGCACTAAAGTGATGCCTGGAATCACTTTGATCATGAAATACAGTTAAGATGTGCAGCGCCAATCTATCATATGCATAACATAATAATGAGAACACGATTGTAATAGGATGTTGTAAATTCTCTGTGCTTTCGTTTTTCAACGCGCTGTCCACAACATCAGACTAACACGGTCAAGTTCATGTGCGCATTCGCGTCTTTTGGTGCAGATGTAAGTTGTAAGATTACTTTTATGTTGTCTATATCTGATTAATCTCAAATAAGAAGTGTTTGGTTGAGTTTAATATCCAGCTAGAAAAATGTGGCCGTTTACAGACCATTCACTCACTCATCAGTCTGACATTATTGACTATGATCAGGTTATTTCTTATTTGAGACGGTCATATTCCTTTTAGATAGGCTTGATGGGCAAAAATCATTGATGATATTAATAATGCAGCAGTGTTATTTTGTTCTATTTTTTTTTTAAACAGTAAACTTATGTTTTATTTAAAGTTGCTTCTAGTTATGGCCTCGAAAACGTGCAGTGATTCACTTTCTATCATGAAAAATAAAAATTAAGTGCAAGATGTGCAGCGCCAATATACATGCCATATTCAGCATTATAATGAGAACAGGATTGTGATAGAATGTTGTAAATTCTCTGTGCTTTAGTTGCCCGTGTATCAGCGCACTGTTAAGAGAAGAGCGCATCCAGAGTTTTACTTTCAAACCATAGACAACTAGTTCACATGTGCATTCGCGTCCTTTTGTGCAGATGCAAGTTGTAATATTACTATTATGTTATATATCTAGGATATCTGATTATTAATCTCATAGGATGTGTCATAGAACGGGCTTCAGTTTACTGGAGATCATTTACTCTTCAGCTTTACCTCAACCAGCTATTCCTTTTAGATGTTTCTTTTTCGATAACATTGATGCATCATGATCTAGCAGTTTTTTTTCTATTCATACGGTCATGTTTTCATAGACATGTTTTGATGTCATATTTTTATTTGTCAACATTCATTTTCATAAATGTCTTAAAATATAAAAAATTTCATGACGGAGACATTCGGGGGGGCGGATATGAAATTTTCATATCCGCCCCCCGAATACTGGAGTACTAATTTTTTCAGACCTGTCAATGATCAAAATGAGAAATTAACAAAAATGCCCATCCCTACTATATGTAAACTTATTATTCTTTATTATTGTTGTGTTATGTCAGCATGGCGGTGCTCATAAGGGGGTGACCCACTCCATGTAGAGCAGGGATGAGCAACTTCCCTGAAGAATTTTGATCCAACCCTAATCAAACACACCTGAACAAGCTAATACATATCTTCAGGGTTATTAGAAAGCTACAGGCATTTATTGGTGCGTTTTTATCAGGGTTGGAGCTAAACTGTGTAGAGTAAAACAGGTTTCATCATCTGATGTGAGTTTAAAAAATGTTTTCATCATATTTTGTACAACTTTTTTAATTAATAAAAAAATTTATTCAGTGCACATTCAGTTGTGAAGAACGAGCGTAAAGAGAGGAGAACTTCACACACATCCTCTCCTCGCCTTCTACAGTCTGCTTTATCACACCAGCCTAAACTGTTCACAAGTTACTGTGGTCCTGAATTCAAGACCACAGTTTTATGACAAAAACTATTTCCCTGAACCAGTAATATATCTCTGCTCTCTGGCCCCCAGACAGAATAGCTTTGTCTTCACGCGTACTTACAGGATTCGTGACGGGTCAAACTGAGATGACAGTTTTTCATATCTTAAAAGTCACTTAAAATCAGCAGCCAAATCTCTCCTCTGTAACTGCAGCACTGAGTGTTCAGTTTGGACAGCCTCTCCTCTGTCTTTTTCTCACTTCTATCGCCCTCTACGTGTCTTACCATTCAAAACAAATTATCCTTGCTGTTCTATAAAGCACATCGGACGAGAGTTCTTCCTCTCAATCACACACGAGATATAAATGTCTGGAAATGACAGGAAGGGCATTAAACCGCAATGTTTATTAATACACACATTATCAATTTTACTGCTCTGCCGTGAAAACGGGCAGTTTCATGCTGTAATATTCATGCATTTTGATAAATATTGCATTTTGATAATATAATATTTAATAAATGCTTTCATATTCTAGCCAGTGGCCATAAGGCACTGAGTTACAAAATCCTGCCGATCTTCCAGAAAAGCAATCTCTCTGCAATAAAACAGTGTTCTTATTTAAATATCATGATTGTTAACCAGGAAATGATGAAACTGGTGGCATGTTCATGAATAGGGTACAAAATAGGACCTGAAATTCTTATAACAGGAAGTTCTTCACTATAAACAAATAGCACGGTGAAAGGAAGCGTTTAACCTTCAAAACATATTGATAGACAACCTCAGGAGAGGTCAGACTAAATATTACAAAAAAAAATTATTTTCTATTAATTTAATGTGAGGTTTCCAATTTGTGCAACCTTGTAATGATCATTTATGATGTTTAATACATCCAACTTAAATAAAAAAGTGCAAATAAATAAATAAAAATGCCAGAATGAGTAGCAGCTAGGTAAATAAGGTTGCCGATTTAGCCAAAATTATGTTATCACTCAGTTATGGCTAGATAGTTTAGGACTAAATGTTAGTTTGTAGTTATTAAAAAAGTTTTATGTACCATAAATTAAAGGAACATGTTTATTTTAACATTGACTGATAAAGTGAGGAGATTATCTAGTTGTCCTCTTGTCCCACCTGTAGAAAGAGATACATTTTGACAAATTATGTCACAATTTTGAAGTTGTATGATTTCAGTTATAGGGTACTGTTGCAAAAAAACCTTAGTGGTGAGATGGGCAAAATTCTTCACATTATATGCAATTCTTCATACCGTTTACAACAGGCTACTCTTCATGCTAGGTTAATTTTATATTATATAATACTGTACTTCACCAGATATATCCAATAGTTCTCACAACCGAAAAATATGGAATTTGGGCCGCTAAAGCTTTTAAAATAGTAATGGGATACCAAAGTGTAGCGTATTCGTGGACAGTGCCTGGTATATATCATGCATTTAACTGCGATCCTCTCCCTCCATCTGTAAAACACAAGGAAATTCTACAGTCCAGCAGGTTATTTTACGAGATGCACAATCAATCAGACAATAAGAATGACTCTGTTTTCTCTCTATTAAAGAAAGTACATTCCCCTTTTACAATATATATCACATTACAATTAAGAGCCGATCCATACTCCAGCACATAGTGCCCTGCTTTACTCTGTCAGACAAGAGCGGAACTGGATTTGGAGTTCAATAGTAACTGAATCAAACTAAAATCAAAAACTTCTGAGTGAGAGACGTGTGACCAAATGATGAAAAAGCACTTTCAAGGCTGGAAATACAAATGATAAGATGGAGAAAGCTTTTGTACACATTTGTATGTGTGCATTGATTGTAACTAACCCATGGTGCAGTCGTCGCCACTCCAGCCTGGCTCACACACACACCCCCCTGTCTGGGCTTGGTACGTTCCATGACCTGAACATTGCTCTTTACAGGCAGGAAGTGCCGTCTCACAGCTCTCACCTCCCCAGCCTGCGGAACACACACACTCACCGCGCACACACACACCCCGACCAGAGCACAAGGGATCCACGCAATCGACTGTAGACACACAACCAAACACACAGAAATAGGAGATTTAGTACCCATGAACATTTAATTACAGGTGCATGTAGGATGTATGTGCATATAAAGCCATATTCAGACTGAGTATTTCTTCACACAATTCGGGTAGAAATTGAGGTGCAAATTACCTCTGAGACATCTAATCCCATCCAGATAGGAAAGCGTGTGATTGCAGTTTATAACTGTTTTCGCAACACATCTCCTCATATATTTTGACCTGTGTCAAACACCATAATTACAGCTGAAATTCATGTGCTGTCTAGTGCATTTTCATTATAGATTTGGAAAATTAATTGTAGGTAAAACAAGATTTGAGTTTAGCATACCAGTTGTACTGGTAAGTGAGACAGCTAAGCTGATAATTGTTGTCATGTTATGGCCATCATATTTTGTCCAAATAAATTAAAAATAAATGCTACAGTGTATTTAGGGATCACAACATTATTATGTACAGTATGAAAAAAAAAAATTTATTTTAAGCTTAACATTAAAATTTTGATTATTACTGCTTTTTAACTGAGCGTAAGATAACGACCAAGATAATCTGTGTGTGTTTCTCATTTGTACTGTAAGTTGCGTCCGGAAAATGAATAAATGTAAATGTAGTAGAAAAGATTCAATCTTTTCCTTAATAATATACATTATAATTATATCATATAATCTCTATTTGGTCTGAATCAGAATATGAAATTATGGGCCTCCTCTGTTAATAATTATAACTCGAACGTCGTTAAGAAAATGAATTATGTCTGAATAGTGCTTAAAACAGAGTCAGAGACAGCGAAACATAAAAACTCCACAGTTAGAGAGAGTGCATAACAAAAAAGAACAAGATACAAATACATGGAAATTCCAATTACAACAGCAACAATATGTTCACTTCTGTGTGTGTGTAGATGCGGAAGGTGTCTGATGGAAAAGCTAATTTGGTGGATGGATCTACATGGGATTAAATTGAGTCTCTCTCTTTAGCTCTCTCTTTCTCTCACTCTATCACTGAAATGGCAGCAATGAATTTTCAGCTTAATGGTTATGGGAGAAAGTGTGTTTAAAATCCAATTACAGGACATTCATCATAAACAAGCCGCGAAGATAGACTTGTAGCTCTATACGCACACATGCACTCGCACTGAGCATGATGGTCATGAAGCAGATGAGGGTTATTTGTGCTTCAAACTCAATCTTTCTATCTAAAAATGAATCTAGTCCATCAAAAGCTGAAAATGTTTTAATGAAAGATTTGAGTGTGTGTGTGTGTGAGCTGTACCTTGCTCACAGTTATCGCCCTTGAATGCAGGAGCACACACACAGATTCCGTTGACACATTCTCCATTGTTGGAACAGGTGGGATCGATACACTGGCCTTCCTCCACCTCACACTCAGCCCCCTTCCATCCAGTGTGACACACACACACACCTTTCTCGTAATCACCATTACCACTACACAGCACTGGGCAAGAGTCTGAAATATACACAAAAGCATAAAATATTAAATTAATCAGATCCTTGTAACATTGTGTAACTGTGAGATTGTAATATTGTTTGAAAATAAAGCTTATTTAGTTTGTTTATAACTGCAATGATGTTTGATGGCATTATTGTACAGATAAAATGCATATCACATTAAACATTAAGGTTTTTTTTGCATAATTATATCGTGTATCATTGGGTGATCATGATATATTATGTATTATTGTGTGATTATGATGATGTGTTATTGTGTTGAGTTATACCTTTTGAACAATCTGGCCCCAGGAAGCCAGTAAAACAGTGACAATGTCCGGCGACACACTCTCCGTTACCGTTACAGTTAGTGGAGCAACCGTCTATTGTTTCTGAACACACAAACACAATAAAATTCACTATACAATTAAATCATTCTGAAGTTTTGTATCAATTTACCTATTTGTATCACAAGCAAGCATTTTTACATCCAAAAACACAATCATGATGCAATAATATAGCGTATATTAAAAAGAAAATGATAAAAAAAAAAAAAGGTAATAGACAAAAACAATAGTTGCATTTTCAGCGTGATCTCTCACCAATGGGTGTGCTGTACACTACCACCTGTTCCATCTTGCGACCATCATTATAGAAAGCCAGGTACCAGGTGCCTACATCAAGATATTCCACAAAACCTGTCTCCTGCAGGGCAGACATCAGCAGACTCCGTGGAGGAGCGTTCGGAGTTTTGACATTCCGGGAATCCTGCTTTATCAGCTGTCTCCCATCCAGCAACTTCACAAAGTCAAACTGGAGAAACAGGACATATAGTTAGTTTTATGTGTATCTGATCTAAATTGTGCTAAAAGAACATAGCACAGATCTAAAGTTGAATTCATGCCCTTGGCACTGACCATCCATAACTTGGAGATATAACTTGGAGCTTTGAGTCTCAGCAGCCCCCTGTACTCTACCCTATGTCTTCTAGGTGAGGCTGACAGCCTTGGCGTACTCCCCGAAAAAACAAGCTCCTATTTTTAAGTCCAAAACTTGCCAAAACATGCATCCCACAGAACTGTAAAAAATATATCAAGTATATCCACCCAACACTGGCAACAACTCATGCTACATTACTTTCATCTAGATAAACGGTAAGACTTTAAAATAAGGTTTCATTAGTTAGCATTAGTGAACTACTTTAGTTAACATGAAATAAGAATTAACTATACTTCTACAGCATTTATTAATCTTAGTTACTGTTAATTTCAACATTTACTAATACGTTATTAAAATCAAAGGTTGTATTTGTTAACATTAGTTAATGCACTGTGAACTAACATGAACAGCTGGATTTGTATTAACTAACATTAACAAAGATTAATAAATACTGTAACAAATATATTGCTCATTGTTAGTTCATGTTAGTTAATGCATTAACTAATGTTAACAAAAGATACCTTATTGTAAAGTGTTACCAGAGAAACTGAGTGTGTCTGACAAACTCTCTGAATGCCTTGATGTCTGGGAATCTAGTTTCAGATGCATTAATATGAACCCATGATACCAAACATATTCATTATCTGCACCTGTAGGAAGTCTCCACTGGGTTAATGCATGGCATCACATATACCTTCCTGTTCATTTAATGAGAAAATATAATGATAATATGAACAAATAAAAAGAAATATCAGTAGTGCAAAACAAAATAAAAATAAACTAAGGACGTATCAAATGTAAAGTAAAATACTATACAATGTAAAATGAACTAAAGCAACAGTGTGAACAAATAAAATTAAATACAGTGCAAAATAAAGTAAAAAGAAATGCCGTAACAGTGCAAAGTTAACTTATAAAGTAGCAATTAACTTAATTAAATAAATAAAAAAGGAATAAATTAAACCATGTCAAATTAAGAATTAAGAAATAAAACGAAACATCAATAGGGCAAAAAAACAAATAGTATAGACAAATAAAATAAGATAATCAGTAGTGCAAAATAAAATAAAAATACAATAAACCAAGAAAGCAACAGTCAATGAATGCAAGAAAAAAGTGATAGATGTAAAAATAAGGTAAAATGAGGTAAAACAACAGTGTGGAAAAGTTCTCTAAAAAATAAAACAAAAATATCTGTAGTGCAAAATAAACCAGGTAAAGTAAAATGAAATATAGTAACAGTGCAAAGTAAACTAAGAAAGTAGCAATCAGCCTTATTAAAGTTAAACAAAAGGAACATATGATATATATATATAAAAAAAAAAAACAAGTAATGTTAAGAAAGAAAATGAAACATCAGTAGTGCAATGTAATAGTGCAAAATGTAGTGCAACATTTTTGTAAATTACAACAAAAAAAAAAAAACTAAGAGAGTAACAAATAATATTAAAGGATAGCAGTAAATAAGTAATATTCATTAAATAAGTAATTAAGAAAGTTAAAGGTGCAGTAAGCGATTTCTGGGAAGCACTGTTGAAAGTGGATCTGACGAGCACCAAAACACATGTAGCCAATCAGCAGTAGGGGGAGTATACACTCATGATGGGGGAGGAGAGAGAGTGAGCAAGAGGGAGATTTGAAGTTGATATTAGAACCATGCAGTACAGTAGGTCTTATAGGCTATAGGCCGTCTGATTCATTAACCCTCTGGGGACCAGAAACGCGCCGGCGCGTTTTGCTCGTTTTTTTTCACATAGCAGAAAAATAGACTTAAAGTACTACCATAATTTCTGTTCATATATATGAGAAAATAATCTGTTAAATGTCTACTTTTTATGTGCCCACATACAATCGAAATAAAATATTGTGCTTTTGTAAAATAAAGAAAATAAACAGGGTGTGCGTTCTGCCTCTCCGTCACCGTAAACTTTTTTTCTGGAGCACGTCTCTAATCTTCAACACAACTCAGCTAATACTATTCACCCAGCCATAAGCAATATATCTTTTAAATCATTTGAGTTTGTACTTTTAAATGATCCGATTCAAAACTAAAATAAATATTCTCCGTTTATGTCATCTATATAAAAAGAGAGACGTGTCAGCCGTTCTAATTATCTTTCTCTCAGCTCATTATCTCTGGTAATGTGACACGCCCACGGAGAGCACGCGCTATTCAAACGCAAATATGTGAAGCAACACATTGAGACACGTTAACGCCCATAAACTCTGAAAACACTATATTTTTTAGTCAGATTAATCTACTGTCGTCTTGCGCGGCTATATGTGGAACAATCCTGGGACATTTACCACAGAACAAGTGCTGGTTTATTTTCATTTCGAGGATGAGCAACAGATTCAGCTGAGAAGTAAGTGTTTTATGCAAGTGCTTTGTTCTAATCGCGATATAGAATAACGTTAGTGTCTGTAAACGGAAAAATAGCATACTGTTTAAATGTGAATCATGTTTGTGTGTGTGTGTGTGTGTGTGTGTGTGTGTGTGTGTGTGTGTGTGTGTGTGTGTGTGTGTGTGTGTGTGTGTGTGTGTGTGTGTGTGTGTGTGTGTGTGAATGAATTAATGAATGAATGAATGAACGCACAGATACGCATTGTTACAGACTAAATAAAAGACAACATTTCGACTAGTTTTGGATAAAGTTTTTACTCTAAAATAGACATCAAATAAGCTTTTGTTAGGAGTTTCTGCTCATATGTTAAATATATAGTATGTTTTGTCAATAAACTAATCAACTAAGATGTTAAAGTGTTTGATCCAATGCAAGCTATATCAAAATAATGAATCCTCAACTTTGAAATATGTATGATCAAACTAAGACATTTATGGAAAAAGACAATTTTCTTTTCAAGATGTTTCCAACTCTAACTTTGAACTTTGAACTGAAATAAAACCATGTCTATATGGTGAAG
This sequence comes from Rhinichthys klamathensis goyatoka, assembly GCF_029890125.1. Taxonomy (NCBI): domain Eukaryota; kingdom Metazoa; phylum Chordata; class Actinopteri; order Cypriniformes; family Leuciscidae; genus Rhinichthys; species Rhinichthys klamathensis. The sequence goes on along the minus strand of NW_026606702.1, from coordinate 1,407,435 downwards.
GGTGTGTGATAGAAGTGTCCAGACGTATGCACCCTGTATTTTAAAGAAGAACATTTAATTATTTGCGATACATTATTCATTCACAAAGAATTCAAGGACATTATTCATGTCCCTAAAGGTTGGAGTTTTCCTCATTTTTTTAATTAAGGCATTAAGATTTTTTATTCCTCTTTTTAGTCAACTTTAGCATGGGTGTGTTCACTTATTCTAAGCAGTGTGTGTGTGTGTGTGTGTGTGTGTGTGTGTGTGTGTGTGTGTTGTAAATAAATCCAAACAATCTAAAAGCCATTCTTTTTTAAATCTCCTCATTCTTTGTGCAAGGCTCCTCATAAGGGCCTGATAGCACCTAATAGGGCCATTATGGGAGGGTCTTTGTCTTTCTCAGGTGTGGAATGCCACACATATTAATGGGAGATCGCGCCTCCTCGCATAAAGCTTTCTGAAACAAAACACGTCATTAAAAATGTAAAAGACTTTATTGACTTATCTGAATGAGTAGTCAGGATGATTCTCACATAGTTTTGGAGCAAATATTCTAGACTATGTGATACAATTTTCAAAAGTCTTGTGAAGAAATAATCAATATGTGTTTTGTGGTCTTATTTCAGCAACTTTCATGTACATACATGTTGCTCACATATCATGGTAGCCCCGTTTGTGCTATATAGAGTGAATTTACACCTTTGCCATTAACAAGTTTATAAATAACTGAAAAAAGCACAAATGTCAGTGCATGTCAAAACATCCCAAGGGCCCCAAAAACACCCTGGTCCCCAGAGGGTTAATGTTAATCAAACAATTGTGGTATCATGGAAAAAAAGTTCAATATATATAATTTCCTATAGATATTTGGTTTTGACTTGGTGTGTGCCAAATTTGGTGTTATTACCAGGGATTTTAAGGTATAGTTGCTAGGTGATTTTGGTTTGGAACTCGATTTTTCTCAAAATGGACTTTGCTGACTCAATCGACTTCAAACAGGTGTAAATCAGTCATTTTTTGTCTGATTCCAACAAATCATACATTATTTTTAAGGTTTTTTAAATAACTAATTTTAGAAAATTTGCTGATTTAGACTCATTTTACCAGCACAGGTTATTCACCTATCTTTTCCCTCTGATTTTAAAGATAACTTATGTGTAGGGTTAGGTTTAGGGGTAGGGATATGGTTAGGACAAAATTTTGTTCCAGGATCAACAAAATATGTTGACCAGGAACTTGTCTAACTATGCAAAATCAGGACGTGTGGGCACACAGTGCCAGTAGCATTTCTAGAGATATTAATCGTGAGTATCTTCCACACTCTCATTTGGTCCCCATTGTATTTTGGGAGGTCATAAACTAGGACTGATCTGTTCCTATGCTTCAACATCCATACATATGAGAGAAACATGCCTGCATTTTGAGCAAATGTGGCCATACACGCTGACATTTACCCAGTCCAGATCAAGTCTGGAGTCGCTGCAAATACGAGACGTTTACAGCTCACCATCTGTGCTCGTTTGACTCAGCCTGAGATCCGTATATCTGTGTTCAGCGTCTGTCTCATCACCCTGCACTACAGTGTCACTTCCATCCTGTAAGTGGTATGAATCTATCTCCAAGGAAACTGAAAAAGATACGTGGCGTGTGTGTCTGTCTGTCTGTATTTGGGGGGGATTGCCAGTGTTTAGACAGAGCTGTTACAAACATCAGAAACATCAATGAGCGGCGTTCTCCGAGGCACTACAGAACCCTCTGGCTATAATGAGTCCCTCTCCTCCTCCGGAGTCACTCTGGAAGCAGTGGAGGCACTGAAGCCCTATCGACTGTAATGACTCTCACGCTGACAGGCAGGAGCCAGCAGGGCAGCAGTTGCACCAGAGCCCCACTGCTTTTAATGACAGCCAGAGAAACTGAGGAACGATCGTGGGAGCTGCAATGGAGTTGACAGTCTCAGTGCAGTAGCGATCTGTCAGGCCTCAGTGAACACACACGCAAACTCGCACTCGCGCACACCAAAGTAGACTTGTGGAAGCTGTGGCAGTGTAAACATCTCTATTCTGACACACACACAAAAGAAGCCTTTTCATTAAGCAGGAACAATTAACCAGTCTTCTTGCTTTGCCTCCGCCTACATATGCAAGCCCGTATGCAAATGAGCTACAAACGAGAAGCCTTAAATTGAATTACACCGGGCTCTAATTTCTTGAGCAAAGTGAACAGTTAATCTCGGATGATATCCTGAATAATGAGATGTAATTAGCATGTTGGGGTCGTCTGAAGCACCTCGTTAGATACGCTCCTGATCCTCCTTGTTATCTGCCAGTCATAACAATATGCACTTAGACAACGTTTACCAACATGAGTTATCATGACAAAACCTGGGCACAGATACAAAAATTTGATAACACACTCCCTTTCTCACGCACGCACGCGCACGCACGCACGCACACGCTCACACACACAAGCACACATAAAACTTAGAAATAATAAATATTTTATAATTATCAATTTAAATGTTAATTTAGTATGATTATACAGGTGGTATAAAACTAATGCAATTCAAATGCAATTGCTGTGAAAAAGTATTTGCCCCTGTGAGAATTTATGTGTTTGTGCACATTTTTTATATTATAGCACAAAAGAATAGATCAGAACACAGGTCTAAAAACATGTTTTTCAAAAGTTGAACTATTTTTAGACTTGACACGGCTTATGGAGTAGGACGCAATTGATTTATAATCAATGATCTGGAAATAAAACAATCAATATTACACTCACCTAAAGGATTATTAGGAACACCTGTTCTCATTAATGCAATTATCTAATCAACCAATCACATGGCAGTTGCTTCAATGCATTTAGGGGTGTGGTCCTGGTCAAGACAATCTCCTGAACTCCAAACTGAATGTCAGAATGGGAAAGAAAGGTGATTTAAGCAATTTTGAGCGTGGCATGGTTGTTGGTGCCAGACGGGCCGGTCTGAGTATTTCACAATCTGCTCAGTTACTGGGATTTTCACGCACAACCATTTCTAGGGTTTACAAAGAATGGTGTGAAAAGGGAAAAACATCCAGTATGCAGCAGTCCTGTGGGCGAAAATGCCTTGTTGATGCTAGAGGTCAGAGGAGAATGGGCCGACTGATTCAAGCTGATAGAAGAGCAACTTTGACTGAAATAACCACTCGTTACAACCGAGGTATGCAGCAAAGCATTTGTGAAGCCACAACACGCACAACCTTGAGGCGGATGGGCTACAACAGCAGAAGACCCCACCGGGTACCACTCATCTCCACTACAAATAGGAAAAAGAGGCTACAATTTGCAAGAGCTCACCAAAATTGGACAGTTGAAGACTGGAAAAATGTTGCCTGGTCTGATGAGTCTCGATTTCTGTTGAGACAGAAATTTCTTGGTAGAGTCAGAATTTGGCGTAAACAGAATGAGAACATGGATCCATCATGCCTTGTTACCACTGTGCAGGCTGGTGGTGGTGGTGTAATGGTGTGGGGGATGTTTTCTTGGCACACTTTAGGCCCCTTAGTGCCAATTGGGCATCGTTTAAATGCCACGGCCTACCTGAGCATTGTTTCTGACCATGTCCATCCCTTTATGGCCACCATGTACCCATCCTCTGATGGCTACTTCCAGCAGGATAATGCACCATGTCACAAAGCTCGAATCATTTCAAATTGGTTTCTTGAACATGACAATGAGTTCACTGTACTAAAATGGCCCCCACAGTCACCAGATCTCAACCCAATAGAGCATCTTTGGGATGTGGCGGAACGGGAGCTTCGTGTCCTGGATGTGTATCCCACAAATCTCCATCAACTGCAAGATGCTATCCTATCAATATGGGCCAACATTTCTAAAGAATGCTTTCAGCACCTTGTTGAATCAATGCCACGTAGAATTAAGGCAGTTCTGAAGGCGAAATGGGGTCAAACACAGTATTAGTATGGTGTTCCTAATAATCCTTTAGGTGAGTGTATTGAAAGACACTTTTCAAAACTTCCACTTAAAGCTTTACTCATTTGCCACAATTTGTCTTTGAATCATCTTCAAGTCAAGTCAAGTCAAGTCAAGTCAAGTCAAGTCAAGTCACCTTTATTTATATAGCGCTTTTTACAATACAGATTGTATCAAAGCAGCTTCACAATGATAACATGAAAATAATACAACAGAGTTTGTTTCTAGAAGGAAATTGCGTCAACGTCCACCTTAAGTAAGGCAGATCAATAATATTGTTGAATATTAAATGTCCCCAACTAAGCAAGCCAAAAGCCAAGGCAACAGTGGTAAGGAACCCAAACTCCATCAGGTGACAGAATATAGAAAAAAAACCTTGGGAGAACCCAGGCTCAGTCGGGGGCCAGTTCTCATCTGGCCAACTTCATTTAAGTGATTTTCTTTGCAAATATCAGCATGTGATTAATTCCGATTATAGTTTTATAGTTACACATTTCTCAATACTTGGGTCACTTTTTCAAAACTCTTCACACTGTTCTCCTAACTAACTTTCAGCTCGGCACAGCAGTTAATTTCACATTCAAAATGCACTAAAACTACCAAAACATCATTCATGTCTAAAATAATAAAAAATTTTATAGATTCAGAATATATTTCAATATTGCATTGAATGCATTTTGTGCCAAAGCAATGATAAAGGATCCACAGTTTAGCCCACATAGACTGATGTTGTGAAGAGTTTTGAAAAATGTACCTAAGTATTGAGAAATGTGTTCTATTGTAAAAAAAATATGTAATTTACTGTACTGTAAATAATTTTACATTTTTAATAAATTTACAGATATATTATACATATTTATACAATATAACATGAAATAATGTGCACAACTCACTTAATAAAAGAACTTGGGTTATATTTTCTATATTGGTGTTTGCATGTGATTACCTGCGTGTGAGTAGGTGGTATATTCCTCCTGCCGTAGATACCCAGCAGAGCATCCCGTGTGAGTGAGATGTTGAACTTGACATACTCAGGGTGGTGAACCATAATGTGAAACCTCCAGAAGAGTCCAGGAGGAATTGCTTGGACCAGCTGTGTCCCGACGGCCACCTCTCCCCTCTCTATCACCCTGCCTCGCTGAATCACCTCTTTATCTGTCAAGCCAAATGGAAAAATGAAACTAACATACCTCCAATTTCCATGATTTATCCAGAGACAAAAAAGTTGAATAAAACGATTGGACCAAGTGTTTGCCAAGTGTGCCTGCAACATAAGCTTTAAAGTATTAGTTCATGTCATTTATTAAAGTCGTTCCAAACCTGTATGACTTTCTTTCTTCCATGGAACACAAAAGGAGACATTTTCAATGATATTCTGGTCCCTCTTTTTAATGCAATTACAATGATTGTGAACTGGAGCTTTCAGGCTTCAAAAAGGACACAAAAGACCCATAAAATTCTCATCAAAGTATTCTATATGGCTCATGCAAAATAGTTTCAGTCTCATATTCCATATGATAGCTTTGTGTGAGAAATAGACTGAAATATTGTGCAGATGACTTTTATGGTGCTTTTTTTGTTGTTGTAATTTTAAAGCTTGACAGCTTTAAATTCATTCACTTTCAGTATTTGAAAATAAAAGAGTGGTCAGGATATTCTTCATACATTTACAGAAAGCCATACAGGTTTGGAACAACATGAAGGAGAATAAATAATGGCAGATTTCTTTTGATTGAACTATTTATTTTAAGTTAAAAAAACAAAACATTTCCTCCTAAATCAGGTAGACACCAAAAGCATACACTTAATTTAAGCTTTAGGATGATAGTTGTTAAAGATTAAAAATGATGCAACTGAGCTCATGTTCTCTGATGGTCACACAAAGGCTGTAGATGTGAAAAGATTTTTTTTTTTTAAATGTGGAGAAAAAAAAAGGTGCCCGAGGGCTTTTAAATGAATCCGGTCTCTGATGCTATCAACACAGACGCCTCCACATCTAAACGTCAAAAAGAATTATGTATTTTTCAGAGGTTTGGTTGATGTGAATCAAAAGTGATCATCTGCAGGACTCTTTGAAAAGCTCTGCTGTCTAGAGTCAAATTCAGGTGACGGCAAAGATGAAACGGCACCTGCTGTATCTAGACAGAGCTTTGGTAGCGGGACCGAAACCCTTATGGACTCTCAGGTGTGAGGTTATTTACATTACCTTTGATAGAACAAGCACCTGTGCATTATTAAGTTCATGCACAGTGGGGTAGTGCATCCTCGTGGTCAAATATCTGGGTTAGACAACCAAAAAAATTGCAGGCTTGAATCCTGCAAGGGCAATTCTTGAACTATGATCAATCTGTGCCCTTGAGCAAGACACTTAACACCTGAGGTAGGTTGCTACAGGGTGAACATCCTTGCATCATAACGTAAAGGCTTTTGGAAGTTGCTGAAACAATGTGGATAAAGGGCCCCTATCACAAAAATGGTATTCTCTCTCTCTCTCTATACATAATATATATATATATGGATAAAGAGCCCCTATCCCAAAAATTGCTCTCTCTCTCTCTCTCTCTCTCTCTCTCTCTCTCTCTCTCTCTCTCTCTCTCTCTCTCTCTCTCTCTCTCTCTCTCTCTCTCTCTCTCTCTCTCTCTCTATATATATATATATATATATATATATATATATATATATATCAAATGAGACAGTAAAGATATTTATAGTGTTATAAAAGATTTCATATAAATGCTGTTCTTTTTATCTTTCTATTTATCCTTAAAAAAGAATTAGTTTCCACAAAAATCTTAAACAGCACAACTGTTTAAAACATTGATAATAATAAAAAATGATTTTTTTGAGTAACAAACCAGTGTTCAGGATGATTTCTGAAGGATCATGTGACACTGAAGACTGGAGTAATGATGCTGAAAAATCAGCTTTGGCATCACAGGAATAAATTACATTATAAAATATATTAAAATAGAAAATAGTTATTTTAGATATTACTGTTTTTACCATTTTTGTGAACAAATAAGTGCAATATCGGTGAGCATAGACAAAAAAAACATTATTATTAATTAAATAAAAAAATGTAAAAAATAATTAAAAAATCTTACCGACCCCAAACGTTTGAATGGTAGATGTGTACATACAGTATGTACTTAAAATAACCATTTCAGGATATTTCAGGACAATTATCTGTTTATGTAATTACTTTTGGCACTTCTTAAACTCTTGTAATATTTATATTTCAGTCTTGGAGTTACAATGTAATCATAGGAACATTTCCTATAGATAAATATTCTGTTCTATTTTATCCAATTAACATGGCAATACAAAATCTACTAAACAAGGACATTTTCTTTCATTTGCACTTTATCAAACTCTACAGTCCTACACAGATAGAAACACACCTCATGCTTTAAAAAAGGCCTCATAATCTCAGGGGTTATCTGAGAGAAAATAATTTACTGTTGTTTACTGACATTAATTAAATGGCAAATAAACTCTGAATGAACACACACACACACACACACACACCTCTCTCTTATCTTTAGCTGTAGGCAAATACTTGACATTTAGGCCCATTGTGTTAAATGACATAAAAGCATTAATATCTGAATTGTATAGAAATCATGTTAGAAGATTTAAGTAGCAGGCACACACACATACCTGGCTGTGTGGTGTTGAGTCCTGGCAGGTGGACAGGAGTGAAGGTGAAATCGGCTCCCGGCAGAGGCTGATCATCTTTACTCATACCGTTCTCATAGAGCTCTCCTTCCACTCGCTTCAGATGCCACGGCAACCCCAGCAAATGAACGACTGCAGATAGATAGAATTAAAGATACAACAATAGAATGAAAGAGTCAAGTCAAGTCACCTTTTTTTATATGGTGCTTTATACACTACATATTGTTTCAAAGCAGCTTTACAGTGATAAACAGAAAAATAACGCTTCAATGATGCAAACAGAATTCAATTCTGATGTAAAGCAGCTCAAAAATAGACAATAGTAAACTGTCATTATTATTATTATACAACTAAATAATTAAGATAGAGTAATAGATAGATAGATACAGCAGGTAGACGGACAGACAAATCACAATGTAATATTGTCTAGAAGAATTTATTAAGATTTTGTATAAGTAAGATGAATGAAACCGGTCACAGACAAAATTGCATGTTAATTGTACACTGAAAATTAGATTAGAATATTGTATTAAAACATTCTTCAATACATTATTTGTTACATCCAATAACACTCATCTCCAGCTATGTTTTTTGTGCACACATACATTTAAGGTGTTCTCTTATCCCATCATCTCTTGAATGTGTGAGGAAGGCTGCAGAGGATCCTGGGAGTGGAATATAAATCGCTCAGGTGGCATTTTATGATCTCCCAGCAGTGAAAGGCCTTTGGCGCATGGTAATGACCTCATCCTAATTACAGCCAATAAAAAGGACAAACTCTCATTCTGCTCACCTCAGGGCCCCCGATACCAGCTATCTCATCATGCAGTTTCCCTCTCTCTCTTTCTCCTGTGCGTGTGTGTGTGGGATTTCAGTCGATCAGGGAAATGAGGTGAGAAGATATACTGACGACGAGGTCTGGAACGGCGAGTGAAAATCAGGTTATTCACCCAGATAGTTTCTCCCTCTCATTCCCTCCCGTTCCTCAGGCGCACAGGAGTCGCGTGTGGGTTTGCGCGCGTGTGCGCACATTGGGCTCTGCCGTGAGGAGGCGTCTTTACGAGCCATAAAGAGGGATTGGTGTCTCAGCAGGGAGCTGGATCTACATGATCCTCTCTTTTATCTCCCCCTATTCGCCCTCATCTCTCTCTCCCTCACACACACACACAAAGTAGCTGCCATTGGCTAAATGACAGATCACCCCAAGCACTGCGGATCAGCTTTAACACAGAAATTAACAGGGTGTAGAGTTCAGTTCAAGAATGGACATACGATACTTTTCTATTGTCCCATTCACACCTGAAATAAACATGTTTTTGGTGATCGGATAGCACTTAATCAGCCTGTGATTGATACCACTTTTAGAGGCGGTCAAGGACAAATTCTGACACAGCTAAACTAATACAGATGTTGCACAACAAATAATCATTATCTGTCACTTTGATGGCCTGGGATTTAAATTTTCTGTCTAGTGTTTCCCCATCCATTGACAATGATATAATAACTTCTCTGGTAAAAGCTCTTTTAGTCTTACCAAGAGCTGTATCAACTTTTTCCTTTTATACTTTTATTCTAAGACAACAGATATAGCACTCTTGTGACCTGCTCACCCAATTTAATAAACAATATTCCATGAATTATTTCTCTGAACTACACCCAGAATCACTTGTTTCTCTCCCCAAACCCTCATATCTCTCTACTGGTTGCAGGGGCACTTAAAAAAGTTTTTCGCCATCTTTATATTTTAATCGTGACCATCTGGGTATTGCACAAGGGTAAAACAATAAAATGTGGTAAAAAGTTTCCAATACAGTTAAAAAATAATAATACAATTAAAAAAGTCTTACGTTCAAGAAACATCAGCATCATACAAATTGATTTACCCAATTCGTTAAGTTTATATATCTGTGTTGTGGAAACTACACACCGCCAAAAAAAAAACATGCAATAATATTTCTATTAAGGATTTTCATAATTTAAGAATCTAAGTCTTGGACAAGCGTAAAACAATAAAACACGGTAGAAGTTTCCAAGACAGTTTTATGTGATCTTCATTAAATTATGTAAAAGGAAAAAAGAAAAAGTACCCAAAGTTAAAGAAACCAAAAAGTTCAGTGTCATAAAAATGGATTAGTTCCCCAATTTATTAGAGTTTACCTGTCTGTTTGGAAAAAAAAATATGAACAGAGCTTTAGACAGGACAACAGAAAGAAGGTGGGCGAGATTGACAGAAGAGAAATTGATAGATGAGCAGATCGATGACATCACAAAGCTCTCTATAGGTGTGTGTGCGTAAGCGAGAGCTGTCCTGTGTGCATGTGTGTGTACAGGATCACAAAGCGCTGTAAAGGTGCGCGTCTGGAAGGTCTCATAAATTCCACAGAGGCCACATTTCTCTGCCCTGCCGGACTCAGAGCCTTGAACGGCAAACATCGATCCCTTAAAACCTCTAACCTCTCCGCTAGTTCTCTCTTTACAACCGCTAATGAAGAGAAAAATCTCTCTCACTCTCCCCTTCTTTCTCTCTGCCATTTTTCTCTCTGACCCTTCTCCCCCACTTTTCCGCTCTCTCTCTTTCAACAACATGGACTACAGGGAAGGATTCAGCACTCTTGAAAGGGAGAGAGAAATAGAAAGTGAGAAGGACGCCATTCATCAAGGCTTTTGTTAAATCAACAGATTTTAACATGATTTGTAGAGCGCCGGGTAGAGCTAGAAACATACAACATTGAGTACGGGATCTGTCGCATACGTGTGCGTATGCACGAGAAAAAAAGGGAGAGAGATAAAGAGAGAGACAAAGAGACATGTTTCACAGGAGAGGACTGAGAGCTGCTCACTAGACAAAAGTCCCACATACATCAAAGCTGGCTTTAACCTTGATGCTGAATAGCACACTACCCTGAGACTGAGAAATGGTTAAGCTCTCTGAGTTTAATGTCACACTACAGTTTGTTAATATCCTCGGCTAGGAAGCTGGGCTAAAAGAAATGGATTCGTTTATTGTGTGTCCTGGCTATCGGTCAATGAGAACAATGAGCTTTTGTGGGCTGGCCATTGTGGAGGTGAGTCAATGTTGAAAAAGGCACAAGCTTCGCATCCGGGCAAAAACCCGATCCCCCTCAGGATGTCTAGGGAGAATGGTCTGGAAGATATTGAATTAAGGGATGTAACGGACAGGAGGCGGACGTTTTCACATCCAGCTGCTGTTTTGAAATGATGGAAATGTTGTTTAGATGAGGAATGCTGTAGACGGGCGGTTCAGGTTAAATGAATAGAGCAGTTATGAGACTGGGCGGACAGCTTCTGAGGGAGGGTCTTACAGCCAATGACAGGAGAGGAGAGTTTGTGTGAATTGATCATCATTTGTTGAGATGATGTAAAAATGCTTCGCATGAATGTTCGCGGGGTCATATTTCCAGAGGACGCCACCGTCGTCTGACCTCGCCACTTTGCCCAACTGAGATATCTCCATGACTTTAAAATGAAGACAGAAGACAAATGTTTTAAGGAGAGATTAGGCCTTTCCTTCAAGAGTAGATAAACCCTCCCTTTTAGTGAGGAGAGAACAAAGACACCTCTTCCTTACAGAAAAAAACCCATCCTATCTTAGAGGACTGAGATGATTGGCAGCATAAATCTGTCATTTTCTTCTTGTTTATGGAAAACTTGCATGGAGGTGACTGAATGCAAAAAAAAAGAAAAGAAAAGAAAACAACAAAAAAAAGGACAGATTTTCATGGAAATGCTGTCAATCAAATTTTCACTGCTGTCAGACAATCAGATTTTAGCATTCTTCTTTGTCCTATGTAAGAAAACTTCACTAATCACTGAAAAAAAAGTTAATTTGTATATTTTAAAAAAAGAACATTTCTTTTTAAATCAATCATAGTTATTTTAAGGAAATGTCTTGACTGAACTAACAGTATAATGGTGGCATGACTGCTATCTGCAATCATTGTAACATTTACAATTTATCAATTTAAGGACTCAAATCCGGAAATCACAAAACAACAAGTTACCAAACATGATCCGAACACAATCAATAACAACAATGTAAATAAAACTAGCAAACAAATGCAATTATATTAATTATGTATGTATGCCCCAAAGCATGCTGGGAAGAGGGCAAATGGGCAAACCACAAAACCCTTTTCCCGTGAAAGCCCATTCTAGGGTTTCAGTTTTAGGAGGGGCTGAGAACATCTCTTTTAACTGTGAGATGTCACGAGTCTGAACCTTTCTCACCTGACAACTTTTTAAAAATAAATAACAAATAAATAACTTTTTAAAAAATAAAAGTGCATCTGAGTCAATTTATGTACAGTATAAAAGCAACTGTGGCGCATCTTATTTTGTGGTTTCACTGTAGCGGAGAGCATTTGGATAGAGAAATGAAGAATGTCTGTGAGTACTATGTGAGGCTGAACATCTCCTTATGGCACTTAGGATAGAAAGGATAAGACTGCAACTTTACATTTCGAATAAACTTCAACTTTTACTTTTTTAATGACTGGTAAGGGGATGATTATAACAACTGACACTCGTTAACCGATCATTAACCGTTAAACAACAAGATTATGGTAAATTAGAATTAAATTAAATTAGAAAAGACAACAACTGTATAAGAATGATGCGTCTGTTATAACAAGCACTCTTGACGATTTGTCACCTTGCAATTCAATATTGATGTGGGATGTAGTTTTGTAGTTGTTTTTAAAAACATTTTCTTTGCGGAGTGCTCAATTCCTCATACGCGCGTGTTGGTGAGGTCACAAGTGTGGTTATGTGGTGATGTCGTTATGAATTTAAGCAGGGCAAATTAACTGTAGTTCCTAATATTAATTTAATAACCATACTAGCCTTATAATAATAATAATTGAATACATTAATGGGAAAACGAGCCAATTATCATATTGATATCGTCAAAGGCAGCAGCCATCGCCGATATCTCTGACTATTGTCGATACGCGATACTATCGTCTATCGGCACAACCCTAATATATATATATATATATATATATATATATATGGAATAAATAAGCCTATACGCTAAATATATTTCACTTAAACAATTAACAAAATAACAAAACAATGCGCTCCACAAACAAGTTCATACTGTAGGAAGGAAACCGAGACCACAGAAAGTACACCCTGTTTGTTTTCTTCATCTTTTTTTTTTCAAAATCACAATGTTTTGTTTTTATTGTGAGTGTACCCAAATACATATACAAATTGTTTACCCATTACAAATTCAATAAAAGTAAACCTTTACAGTTTCGAATGACGTCTTATGATTCTGTTGTATGAAAGAATATTTTAAGTTGTTTCCGCTGTTATAAGGAACATTTTCAAGTAATCGCGCAGGCACCTAACGCATACACACAGATACAACTTTTCGTTTATTATCTTAGCCGGAAACACAAACGTCTAAACCCAGGGTGGGTAAACCAAAGCACAGGAGAGATCCTAAACCGTGTGATTCTTCAGCAGGATTGTTTGTGCACCCAGAGCACTGTACATCACCCTGGTTCAAAGGAGCCTGCTAAATGACAAGTGACTGCTGCTGATAAAAGCTGACTGCGAACTGACGAATGCAAATGAAGTACAATTAATCTGAGAATGCAGAGACACATTTATTCTACACACTACGTGCAGGAGCTGGCAGATAAAGGGAGAAAAATGTGTGAAATGGTGATGAGATGCTTGTCAAAAGGTGCATCAAAAGATGATGTCATTTTTTTTATGATAAAACACATTCTCACGATCTCAACTTGGTGTACAGAATCAATAAATTACCTATAAATAATTGTTTTGCCATTTTGTTAGTTTTGCAGAATATACACACTTACCCCCCTCTTAAAACTCTTAAAAAAAAAACTTAAAACTTAAAACTCTTAAAAAAAAAAATTAGAAATGAAATCTCTAAATTAGACTCTTCCTATTCAAGCATGCAGCCGAACACCTTGCCAAAGCTCTTGACTGGACTAATGTAATGCGCTTTTCAGCTACAATCAAACCTCTGCAAATGATCTAGAATGCGGCAGTGGTTTTTAACGAACCCAAGAGAGCGCATGTTATATCTCTCTTTGTCTCACTCCACTAGCTGTCAGTTGCTGCCCGCACGCATCAAGTTCAAGGCACTGATGCTTGCGTACAGAACACTCGGAGGATCTGCACCCTTACCTCCACTCACTACTGTAAATCAATGTTCCCTCCAGAAACCTGCAGTCATGGTACCAGTACAAAGAGGTGCAAAATAACTCTCTCAAACCTTCACATTCATTGTCCCTTGATGGTGGAATGATCTTCTCTATCTGACGGCATCAGAAAAGGTGAATCCCTCTCTACCTTTGAAAAACAAGTAAAGACAACTCACAACTGTTAATGGAAAATTCTCTCCATTCTCTACCCTCTAACCTATATTTCTGTAATAGCTTGTACTTTGTACTATTCCGAGCAATTTTGGAACTTTTTATTGTGGCACTTTTCAATTACTGTACCACTAGAATGGTTTAAGAAGGTTTAAGTATTCCTCATTTGCGAATTGCTTTGGATAAAAGCGTCTGCTAAATGAATAAAATGCAAATCTCAATTGTTTCAGCAATTATATTAAATGGAAAGCAAAATGAGAGAGAGAGAGCGAGAGAGAGAGCAAAAAAGGACCCTAGTAATCTCATACGTGTCTCCTCTAGAGATCTCCACAACGTCTCGCTTGGACTTCAGATTTGTCAAGATCTCAAAGTCTGCAATGAAAAGCATTTCTCATCTAATTCATCCAGAACAAATGTTCTGAGCTAGGCAATTCAATATTTTTAGGTTTTGTTCATTATTTTATTATAGCTGTATAAAGTATGTCAACAATCATCTCCTTTATGTCTATTATTTAAATAAAAGTGAGAAGCCTGTGTTAATAAATTTGTTCTTGGTCAAATTCCTTTCAAAATTCAGAGAGAAATTTGCACGGAAACATCTACATGATAGATGAAAAGCATAATAAGGAAGCAGATAATTGTTTTCATGTTACGTCTGATAACGTTATATGAAAGGCCAAGCGTAAAATTCTATAATCATTTAATTAAAGCTGCAGTCCGTAAAAACAAAAATCAATCATGTTCCAAGTGACTTTAGGCATCACAACATTATAATGTGCAGTTTGAAAAATTGATATTTAAAGATTGGCTAAAGATTAAATTTAACAATGTTATTAAATTATTAGTGATTTTAAAGATGAACCTGAAGAAGGTCAACTGTTTAATTGTCTTAAGTACAGGCTTTATAAACGGCAGTTGACCATTGCATTTCTCACAAAGGCAACCAAATATACAAAAGCAAGGGTATAGACCTTATGTAGCTCCACCGCTTTCAGCACTGCGCTCGTTGTGTTCTGTCTTCCGGTTTGTATTTCCATAGCATGAAGGTAAGACCTTATGGATTTATGAATGAACCGCTCGTTTTAAATTCTTCCCGATCAGCTCACTTTTGTTATGACATCCGTTAAAACATTACAATGCTCATGATAACTTTTCTTAACTCTAAAATAAGTAAGTCCACTTCACTGAGGCCATACAAATATACAGAGCTACCACAAAACAAGAAGTTCAAAGACAAAATTCTACAATTGGCTGTGCACGCGTTTCTCTGGCGCATAAGGTCTATAGGTGTTGAACAACATGCCTTCCTATCCATCAGCCGAACCCCCCCCCCCCCCATTGCTTAGCCTAAGGGTGTGTCTTTATCCTCTGGAAACAAACATGCAAACACACACAGAAACACAAAATTCAACTGTTTGATTTCTTCCCTTTTAAGGGAAATGGCAGAAAGCCACTCTGCTGAGTGGGGTCTTCTGGGATCTAGTGGGGTTTTTTCATTGATCTAGTGTTTTGATCATAAAAATGCATCCATAAACATGCATCCATTTTTTTAACTGCTGTTGAAGCAATGAAGTCCTTTTCACAACTTCAAATTAGTAAAATTGCACACAAAAAAAAAAATCATTAGTGAGTGTGTAAAAACTATGGCTGTCACTTAATCTAATTATTTGTTTACATCTATATTTGCTGTGAAAATCCGCCAAAGGAAGATGATTAAAAGACATTACATTATTGTGAAAGATGAAAGCAATGAATGCATTGAATCTTTCAATCGAGACTGACAACCATAGTAAAAATGTGTACGTGTATATGCATATAGATCTCATAAGGCTGCTGTATTATGCATGTGTTAGGTAGAGAGAAACATCACGAACAGCATGTGTGTATAAAGTGAAAATGAATAATACAGCAGCGGATGCCAGATTCACCGGAGAGAAAACTACGCCCACGCTCAAACCCATATGTCTACTGCTTCCTGCTCCATGGCCTTTTGCACGTTTAATGTTGAATGGGTCCCCACCTTCTCCACCCAGTCTCAGCTTGCCACACCCTCACAATGCCTCACCTATTTCAGTACTGCCATGTCCTACACCGCTCCATCTACATCACTCCATCATTTACCAGTGGATTCAGATTCAGTAAATCCACATTCAATAAAAAGATTTTCTGGAATGAATAAAGTTGTCTAGTTCATCTTTAAAGCCAGTAATTTAGTCACATAAGCCTGGTGGTTTTCAAAGTTTTTGATGTCACGGACCCTCTAGCCAATCACAGCTCAACAGAGCCATTGACTAGAATCAGTAGAGAGAGCTCACTTTATTTTCTCCATTGTTTATTTGGTGAAGTAAGTTAAAGGAATCATATTTTGAGAGATCAAATTTTCCTTGATCTTTTGAAATAAGAGTTCAATGTACTATGATAAAATAATAAAGAAACTTTCAGAACACAAACATCTTCCGACTCAGTCCACAAATATCATATATTGCAATTCAGCTCATCCTGAAATGCTTGAATGTGATGGCAGAAACTCAAATTCATTAACATATAACTGCCCAACGTGAGTCAAAAATGCCCATTCAGTGTACAGTATACACTCTAAAAAATGCTGGGTTGTTTCAACCCATGTTTGGGTCAAATATGGACAAAAAAATATATAAGGTTGGGTTTGTCAATATTTGAGTGTATTAGGCCAAAGAGTCATAAACCCATACAATGAAGTAAAATTTAAAAAAGTCTAATAGGTCATTTAGTTTCCTTTAACATTATCTTTGATTTCTGATATCTTCTGGCAGATTCTGAAGCCATTGTAGCTCCATAAATCAAGATAATTAAAACCTGGCTGATGTGACTGGACATTTTAGCTTTTATGCTGACATTTTTAGTTTGGATAG
Source organism: Rhinichthys klamathensis goyatoka (assembly GCF_029890125.1). Taxonomy (NCBI): domain Eukaryota; kingdom Metazoa; phylum Chordata; class Actinopteri; order Cypriniformes; family Leuciscidae; genus Rhinichthys; species Rhinichthys klamathensis. Next base: position 1,390,538 of record NW_026606702.1, on the reverse strand, counting down.
ATGGAGGTTCGTCTCACTGAAACCATCTTACTTAGTCCCCTGGATACTATCAGCTGCTATCTGGGTCATTGCACTCATACAAAAACACCTCCCGTTTAACACAAACCTACAGAAACCTGCCTTTGACACACACCCACAAAAAAAACTCGCGTACGTAATAAAATGTTTGCCACTCTGCACTGTTATTATGGGGCAGCGTATCATAATGTTAAAAAAAAATAAAATAAGTATAATGTCTAATGTCTAAAACCCTCTCTCACTCTAACACACACACACAGATTCACTCAGTGCCTTTGATACATTTTCATCAACAATTATTGATTGCCTCTCTCTCTGTCCCTGCAGGATCCTTGACTCAATTAGGACATAACACACACACACACACACACACACACACACCACTTAATGTCTTCATAGTGTGTGCAAGTCTGGTAGCTAACGTGTGCTTGTTAAAGTAAAAATTGTGGTGAGGCCAGACGATACAGCCTCATTAAATTCATTCAATTAAATAAACACACAGACCCATTAAAACCCTTCTTTTAGGATAAACACTCTATTAAAACATCTGACCTTAATCTAAACTGTGAACCCAATACTGTCCCTTACTCGTTCCCTAATGATAATTATATACTCATACCTGAACAGAATTCAACAGAAAGTTCTTATGATTAACTTCATTAAATTTCCTTTAAAGTCCATCATCCATAAAATTACACAGATCTAACCCTGTGTGTGTTTTTTTTATTATTATTTTATTTTATTATTATGTTTTGGCTAATTTGATCATGATTTCAGTTACCAGTACATTAGTCTCAGCTCCAATTAACAATTTCTACCATTTTTAAAGTAATATTCCAGATTAAATACAAGCACTACAATAGAAAACAGATTTTAAAAATGTATATTTTATTTAAAAATAATAATAATAATTATAACAACACTTTTTAAAACAAAATTGAAGAATGATTTGGTAATCGTTTTTCCATTCTTTTTTCCCCATTTCCATTCCACAGATTTAACTATATGTGTATATGAACCTGATAATCCACAGTTTTCCTGAAGAATTACATTGGCCTGATTCTAACCTTAACCCAACCCCAACACTACCCTAAAAGACAATGAGATGTTTTAGATAGAATATTTACGATATGCCTATTGGCCAATTAAATTACACTTCAGCACCGGCACACAACAAAGTCACATTTCCAGTTACCATGTTTTATGGGTCCTTTTCTTCTCATCTGTGATGCTTTTACTCAGCAGGACAAAAGTTTTTGTTCAGCGTGTGAAGATAATGCAGATTCATTCGTTCTTTATGTTCCTCTTTATCTTTATCCCTTTTATCCCTTTGCTTCCCTTCATTTGCACAGAAAATGAACTGAGAACACATTTAGATTGTTGGATAAGGATGAACGTTAAGAGACAAAGCAGACGGATTGCATCTGTTTAGACAGGGTGCCACTAACGATGGGGTGAAAGACGACCATACGATCATTAACGGCACATCTCCAGAGCATGCACATGAGCGCACACACACACACACACACACACGCAGCAAACCGTTTCTCTGGCATAATTAAAGGAATAGTTATTATTCCTATACACCCAAATATTTCATTAGGAAAAAAATCTGTGAGTAAAATATGACTCATTTGCCATTAGTCAACAAAAAAATAGACAAAAAAAAAAAATCTGCTGTATCCGTTGGCCTGCAGAGCAATTTGTGTTCAGCATTCTTTAAAAATAAATAAATAATATATATATATATCATCAATATCATGAATCCAGCATGGATTACATTTTCAGCATGAATTATATACACACACAGACATTACCGATTACAGTAAATGTTGATGAGTACGAATTTTTGGGTTTGAAACAAATTAATACTTTTTTTCCCCAGCATGGATTCATTAAATGGCTCAAAAGTGACAGTAAATGGCTGTAATGCCTACTGAAAACTCAGCTTTGCCATCACAGGAATAAATTGCCTTTTAAAATATATTAAAAATAGAAAACAGTTATTTTAAATTGTAATAATATTTGACAATATTATTGGGTTTTTTTTACTGTATTTTTGATCAAATTAAGAGAAAAATTCTTACCAACCCCTTAATGAATTGGGACAAATTATTATTCAATTAACATTTACTTTATGAAAGCTTCACAGACCATATTACTACAACGGCCACACAACTCCTTTTCCAAGCTCTTCTTCTCTCCAGACTGGACTATTGTAATGCTCTCTTAGCGGGCCTTCCGGCATGTACTATCAAGCCTTTCCAACTGATCCAGAATGCAGCAGCGAGGGTGGTCTTCAACGAGCAGAAGAAAGCCCTCGTCACATCTCTCTTCATAGTTTGCACTTGCTGCCAATAGCCGCCGGCATCAAATTCAAGGCACTGATGTTTTCCTACAAGACAACCACTGGCTCTGCACCAAAATACCTAAACTCGCTAGTTCAGACTTATGCGCCCTCCAGAAGCTTGAGTTGTGCAAGTGAACGACGCCTCGTGGTGCCATCATCCCAAAGATACACAACATCACTCTCACAGACCTTTACCAGGACTGATCCCAGCTGGTGGAATGACCTGCCTATCTCAACCCGAGCACCTGAGTCTTTACACATCTTTTTCGTCAGCACCTGACCAATTAATACTAGCGTTTACCTTTTCTTTTCTATTTGTTTTTTTTCTGATTTAAAAAAATTAAATAAAACCTTGCTATGTGTACTGTGCTAGACTAACTGAGACTTGTTACAGCACTTGTATACGGTTGCCCTCTTGTTGGTCTAATTGCTTCTATTGTTCTCCTCATTTGTAAGTCGCTTTGAATAAAAGCGTCTGCTAAATGATTAAATGTAAATGTAAATGAATGATCATAACAGTTTTAATTTCTTAAATTCTATTTGCTCCTGTAAGGTCTCTGTTCTTGCATAAAGAAACGAGTTGTACCGTGGAAAGCCATAATTCCAAACTGAGGGCCAGATGTACTAACGCTTTTGCGCCTACTTCAGGCGTATTTGTTTCGCAAAGTGCGCATAAAACCATGGCGAGGTATGTACGAACGGGACGCACCGAGATGAAAGCGCAGAATGCCTGTCGCGGGAACTGAAAATGGCAAAATGTGCTTTTCGTGTCATGCATATGCATTCATGGGATGGTCAAGGGGAAAGTGGGAGTGTCACATAAAGAGATGGGAGGGGAAGCGTAAACTGCGCCTAATTATGTACTCCGCGTTATGTACAGAAAAAGCCGGTGAAAGCGCGCCTCTATTTTGCGCTGAAAATTCTCCGCCTCTTAAAAGCAGGTGTAACTTAGGAAGCGGGTTCCCTGGCATTTGCCTCCTGGTGAAATGGCAGCAGTAATCCGAGCAAGACGAAGACATAGGCTAAGGAGATGAGCTGAAAAGATTTTTGCCACAAGAATCACACTTTTTCAGTTGAGTGAAAACGAAATCATTAAGCGTTACAGATTAAGCAACTATACGCAATACTACAGTTACTGGAAGAAATCAAAGATGACGTCGAATCTCAGCGTTCACATTCCATTCCAGCAGTTGTTAAACTCCTCGCTACATTACAATTATTGGCATCAGGATCATTTCAAACAGTCACAGCATCAGCAGTGAGAGGAGGAGGCCCATTCAATTGCGCGTTTAAATACGCGCAATTTACGGTATAGTGGGTGAGGACAGGTGCTGATTACCTGATGAACTGCAGGTTTGGTACACGCACACTGCGGTTTCACATCAAGCACTTTCTGCGTCTTGGCCATGGCGCTATTAACGCTGCGTTCGCAAATGTACGTACATCTGGCCCTGAATGTGTTCACAACAGATAAACGCTGCACATAATTGTAGAAATGAACATCATGAATGTCAGATTCTCAAGAAATCATTATAACGTGTTTGGGAATTGCACAGGGCCTCGTTTCATTAGAGAGAAACACACTCCCAGACACATGATTAGTGTTTAAGAGGCTGCCGTGTGAACTTCTGACCAGAAACTTTATTAACTGCAGCCTTTCAAGCGTTAATGGATGAAACCTTTTACCCTAATGTTTTTCTCTAAAACACACACTTTTTTTTTTTGTGAGATTTTCCAGAGAAATGCCTGTTAAAGGGTGAAAGCAGAGAAAATTAAGTCAGTACACTGAGGTGCATAAGCACATCTCTCTCTTTCTCTCTCTCTCTCTCTCTCACACACACACACACACACACACACGGTGACTTGGCTAAACAAAACTTTAACACCATTAACCTCTGAACGGCCTTGTGGGATATTTACTCTTTCATCTCTCGTTCTCCCTCATCCCTTGTTCATAAATATTCATCTCTCTAATAGAGTTTTTCACAGTGTGAGTTCTGCTAATTCCATATGACCCCAGCCAGCATGACAGCAGCCATGGAGAGAGAAAGAGAGAGAGAGAGAGACACATACAGCAGAGGTGGAGAGATAAGACACTCACCGATGATGTACGTCAGCAGTAGAGCGAGAGTCAGCGTAATTGCGCTGGCGCTCAAAGCCGTACATTTCCAGTTACAGCAGCGATAGGGTTTACTGAATGAGAAGAGTGGTCTGGAGAGGGTGGTTCTGGGTAGAGGCCTTGGAGGCGGCGAATACACCGTGCTGGATGTCAGAGGGTAATTCTGATTGGCTGCGTTGAAAATGGCAGACGAACCCGAACCGTGCTTGAACAAGAAGTGCCTGTAAAGGAAAGGAATCTCAGTGTTATGTTCGATTTGATTTGTCAATCAATTTGATCATGAAAATACATCCAAAAATAAATGACACCTGAAAGACAGTCAAAGAGAGACAGAGAGAGCAACGGAGAGATTGTGTGAGAAAAAGAGAGAGGTGTGTGATTACTCTCACTTGCTTTGGTTACTAATTGGAGTCATTTGCTCTCACGTACATTTAATTACAGATATTTAGCACCAGAGATTAATGAGCCTTAATTAATAGATAACATCCCTTAGATTAATTATGATATTAATTACACAGAGGAGTCCATTCTTACAGTAATTAAAAGGTGCTTATACTTAAAAAACTATTTACCCAGAGATACACAGTCCTTGTGTTGCCTTCCACTATGTTACAATGGTGGGCAGTTACCAAAATTATAATAACAATAAAATAAAATAAAATCATTCACTTTTTTTGTACAGAGATTTAAGGTTTAAATTTATATGAATTTATAAGAGCAATATTTGTATATTTTAGGTGTACACTGTAATTTCTTTCCACCATTTTAATAATCTTTTAGCTAAAACTCACAGCTTTTTTAAATTCACACTTTTGGCGTAAAAAACAAACAAGGTATTTTAGAAAATATAAGAAGTAATCTAAGCAGTCTTTTTCAACTAATATGTAGTCAAAAAACAGCACGCATAAAAATTATTTTAATAAGAATAAAAATGTAGCATAAAGTAGTTTTAGATTAAGTAGCCTATATCCAGTCACAATGCAGGACGTGTCAAGTCAACCCGACTTCTTAAAGCCCTATGTAGTTATTCTTTCATTTTAAAAGTTCCCTTTTTTTATCATGACATGCGGCTAGTTGTGCAACACACAGGAGCAGATACACGGCCGTTTAACCGTGTCATCACGATGACAGACAGATTGACAGATAGCCATGGGGAAATTGGTAACAGCTTTTAGGTTAAAAGCCCAAAGGCAACAGAAGAAAGATCTTCAAATTCCCAAGATACACATGGATGGATTCTCAACAGCAATTGATCCCTTTGCAACATCAGCTAGTGATGGAACAGGGTAAACGTGTGCAACTCTTCCAAAGGCACAAAGGGTCAATCAATAAAAAGGACCAAAATCATTGAAAGGTAGATCAGTCTAAACACATTTACAAGTTAATATGCTGATGAGGCAAAAACGCATGATGACATCAATATGGATTGAAGATGATGGGGAAAAACTGAACACACACACACACGTGTCTCTATTTATATTATAGTAGGGACTTCCCATCTGTTGTTTAAATTAAGCTAATTACTACACCCAAAACAAAACCCTACCCCCTACACACAGCTTTTGGTCATTTTAGATTTTTATTGAAGCACTGTTTAGTCCATTTATGATGTTGCTTTCATTGTTGTGACTTCCCAAAGGTCCCCACAAAATAGGTCGTTTCAGGTTTCACTATATTTCCAGGGACATTTGGGCCCAACAAATTTACGCAAGGTGACTTGCAAAAGCACATAAAAATATAACAATTAAGGTTGGCACATATAAACAATTTTAATCAAATTGATTGCATGATATGCAGATTGCATTAATCACAATTAGTTTGATATATTATAATACAAAATATATTATTCTGGCTGACAAGTAAATCACTGAATGGACATTGCAAAAAGCGACATTAGATGTCAATATATTGTTTTTCCCCCATATCAAATTATTTTGAAAAATCTAGTTTGTCCATTTGTCCACTATATTTTTATATAAGTAATTGTACTAAATGAATACATTTAATTGACAGCCCTAATTAAAATGCTTTCCTACCATAGTGACTTAATGACAAAAGCAGCAGGATGCAATGTCGAAATGTCAAGAAAAACTCAGCGCATATACTGTGTCAGGGTCAAATACAAGCCAAGTGCTAAAGGCGAGTTGAGTCAATGAGAAAGCACCCAGCAGATACACACAAGCAAGCTTTGGCTATTTGTTTATAGTGTCTTACAGGGATGCAGAACAAAGCCCTGAAAGAAGAGTTTAAATGAGCATGCAATGGTAAAATGAGGCTTGAGACTGAGAGAAAAATTACAGTTTACCTCAGCCATTAAAAAAGAGAAAGTTAATTTCACACTTAGACACGCAGAACTAATCCTGTCTTTATTTACTGTAGAATAAATAAATAACAATTAACACTTAGAAAAACAAAGAGAAAGATTGAGACGAAGGAAAAAGACAAAAAGAGAGAAAGAAAAGAGCAGGTGTGAACACATGAGATCACAGTTTTACAAATCAGATTCCTACAGTCTCAAAATAAATATTCTATTCCACTGACTGCTTTTTTCCCCCACTAAAATATCAGAGCCTTCAATTCACATAGTCAAGGTGGGTATTGTTTTTAAAGCAAACACTTTTGAAAAACTGTGAAATATGCCATGCATACAGAAAACAATCTCAGATTGAAATAACACAGATTTTTGTATATAGAACACCTGAGTCACTAGTTGGCCAAATGCAAGAAAAGACATAAAAACAAAATTTTAAGCCAGCAATTGATCACCGTGCATTTCCATTTTATGGAAAAGAGCAGCTTCAACTTGACTGATCAAATCGAGATATTTGAATAAATATTTTATATTATATATTAAAATGTTTAATTATTCAATATTTCATTATATATTATATGAAACCTATTGAGATAGTAAATACAAATAAATGTCAGTATATTTTTATTGGGAAAATATCAAATATGTCTGCACATCAAATACACTCACCGGCCACTTTATTATGTACCCCATGCTAGTAACGGGTTGGACCCCCTTTTGCCTTCAGAACTGCCTCAATTCTTCGTGGCATAGATTCAACAAGGTGCTGGAAGCATTCCTCAGGGAGTTTGGTCCATATTGACATGATGGCATCACACAGTTGCCGCAGATTTGTCGGCTGCACATCCATGATGCGAATCTCCCGTTCCACCACATCCCAAAGATGCTCTATTGGGTTGAGATCTGGTGACTGTGGAGGCCATTTTAGTACAGTGAACTCATTGTCATGTTCAAGAAACCAATTTGAAATGATTAGAGCTTTGTGACATGGTGGAAGTAGCCATCAGAGGATGGGTACATGGTGGCCATAAAGGGATGGACATGGTCAGAAACAATGCTCAGGTAGGCCGTGGCATTTAAACGATGCCCAATTGGCACTAAGGGGCCTAAAGTGTGCCAGGAAAACATCCCCCACACCATTACACCACCACCACCAGCCTGCACAGTGGTTACAAGGCATGATGGTTCCATGTTCTCATTCTGTTTACGCCAAATTCTGACTCTAACATCTGAATGTCTCAACAGAAATCGAGACTCATCAGACCAGGCAACATTTTTCCAGTCTTCAACTGTTCAATTTTGGTGAGCTCTTGCAAATTGTAGCCTCTTTTTCCTATTTGTAGTGGAGATGAGTGGTACCCGGTGGAGTCTTCTGCTGTTGTAGCCCATCCGCCTCAAGGTTGTGCGTGTTGTGGCTTCACAAATGCTTTGCTGCATACCTCGGTTGTAACGAGTGGTTATTTCAGTCACTGTTGCCCTTCTATCAGCTCGAACCAGTCTGGCCATTCTCCTCTGACCTCTGGCATCAACAAGGCATTTCCGCCCACAGAACTGCCGCTCACTGGATGTTTTTTCTTTTTCGGACCATTCTCTGTAAACCCTAGAGATGGTTGTGCGTGAAAATCCCAGTAGATTAGCAGTTTCTGAAATACTCAGACCAGCCCTTCTGGCACCACCACGTTCAAAGTCACTCAAATCACCTTTCTTCCCCATACTGATGCTCGGTTTGAACTGCAGGAGATTGTCTTGACCATGTCTACATGCCTAAATGCACTGAGTTGCCGCCATGTGATTGGCTGCTTAGAAATTAAGTGTTAACGAGCAGTTGGACAGGTGTACCTAATAAAGTGGCCGGTGAGTGTATATATATATAGTATATATAAACTAGGTTTTTGATGTGCAGACATATTTTATATTTTCCCAATAAAAATATACTGACATTTATTTGTATTTAATTTATATTTATATATATTATTTATTTATTTATATATATATATATTATAATAATTGGGCAACTATGTTTAGGGAAGTTACATTAAACATCCACTTGGTAAAAATATGATGGGAGACGTTTGCATGGGAATGATGCTTCTTTGTATTAAAATCTCAAATGATAACATTTACTGTATTCCATGCTGTATATACAGTACATATACAGTGTATGGCGACTGAATCAGCGAGTGTTCAGAATAATATGCTGATGGGAGAGATTCTCCTCTGTGCATTAATGTTGGTCTATTGATCCAGATTTAATTGAGAAAGTTCATTTGGGAGAGAGCAACATGTCAGCAGGTATAGACATCACCATGACGATGACACGTTCTCGATACAACGCCAATGTCATCGGCCGTTCGGCTCGGTTTGGCCAGAATCTCTCATGCAACCCTTTAACCTGAGGACTTTTCTTGCAGCGGTTGGCGAGATTTTTTAAACCACTCTAGAAAATTGGTAAATCTGCTTTTCTTTAACCCCCAAATCTCAAAGAAAACATCTGAATGGGTGGCATTCACTCCGTGTCATGTTAGCCAAAGTGTACGGCCATTTAAACTCCATAAGCAAGCGAGGTTACATTTCTTCACTTTTACAGTTGGCTTCTTTCAGACATTTCAATCTCCTTTAAACAGAATAAAGTGATATTTAAAAAAACAGGACTGACGCTGCTGGAAAAATATGTAAATGGCTAAATTACCCAGCATTCCTCTAACAGCTGCTAGCATAAACATTCCATTGCTGTCTGCTGCTTGTGGTGGGTTTAGAAAAGGTGCTGCAGTGCTTAGCATAGTTCAAAATACTTTATCTGTTTAACTACTAAATCCGTTATTAGCTATTGTTTGGAGATAGCTGGATTTGTATAATGGTGTCTTTATTTAATCACAACATGACAAAGAACCCTACACGCTTGACCAATATGGCAAATCTCTTTATAAAACTCTCCAGGTACATAACAGCTATCAGCATCAGAGTCGATATGTGACTCAGATTCGGTTGTTTGTTCAACTTCTCAGTCAAAATAAGTTTGACCGCTACTGCCAAATTCACCTTGCTGGAAATCTAGAAAAGCTGGCATACATGCGCTCATATGTATTCACGCGCACGCAGCTTTCATTTTCATCAATATCTTTGGGGTTTGTGTGCGTGTAAGACAATCAGACCAGGAAGACAGCTTCATTTCCTCCCTCAAAGCAGAGATGTCTATCCTTCATCATTTATTTACTCCCCCATTTCTCTCTTTCAGAAGAGTAGGTCAACCCTCAATCTTCATCTTGATCATCATCATCATCATCATCATCATCATATCTCTCTCCATCTGTCGTTCACAGACAAACACTCATGCATATTCTCTTACGCTTGAAGACAAGATGATTTAGTCATTTCTATCTCTATTCTACTACCCAGCTATTACATTAAAAATGAAATTAAAGTTTTAACTTGGTTTTTGTAATTGAACACATTTTGATTATAACGTAGGTGCAAATGAAGAACTAAAGAAAATGGCTTTATAAAACACTAAATGTCTTAATGAGAATGTAAGAATGCCGAAAGTTGCTGTTTAGGCGTAGGGTTAAAAGACAGAAAACATCATTACCTCAGTATCAAACAATAGAATTCAATGGAAAGTCCCCAGGTACAATAGAAAAACAAATGTGTGTGTGTGTTCATATTTCACCTGGTCTCTAGTGGTATGTTGCTGTTCAGTGCCCAGGTATTGTGCGTCTGCCCGTTGTCATCCTGTCCAGCTTTATTCCCAGATTCCAGCGGTTGGCATCGGGCGGGCAGCGTGCTCCTCTGCACCACCTCTGGAAGGGGAGCCGGGGCTGGACGGGCACAGGTGCACGCGTGGGGCGGCGGAGGAGGAGGGGGCAGGGGTCGAAAGGTGAACTGAGCCACGGGGCTGGAAGGGAGGTCTTGAAAGTGAAAGATAAGAAATAGAGAGAGAGAGCAAAAAAAAGAGAGAAGTAATTATAATATTTAATGATAGTCTTCCAAAGTGTCCATTTCCTGAGAGAGAAATTGATCCTTTTAAAAATCCCCCCACCCCCGTTTCTTGTACAGCCTCTATTTGGTAACACTTCACTTGTAGCATGTATCTATAATGAATTAAAAGGCTATTCTTTATGCATTTTAATGTCCCAAAGCTTGTAATCATTTGTATGGCCTTGTGTATGATATATAAAAGCGATAGCATAATGCATTAAAATACATCATCAGCATCCAATTTCCTGATTTATACAGTATGTGTTATGATGTGCATTATACTGCTTTACTGATGCATCATAGTTATGACATAATCTGTTAAAATGATATTAAATTCATTGTTCAATTTATTCCATAAAATTGTCACACCCAGGAAGTTATATAATTTGGACCCTTTCTAAAACATAATCATTTAATTTGGTACATTTTTACACAAATATTAGCGCATTGAGCACATTAGCTGAGCTCAACCACTGAATCCTGTAACTAAATATGATTAAAATTACTCAAGCAAATACTTTTCTTTTATTCAAGGGAAACATAAGCTCATCAATAACTTAAAAACAAAATTTAGTCCCCATCTAGCATTCGGTATGATTCTCTACTGAATCATAACTTAATTTAGCCTAAATCTGCAACTTTGTTACTTGAAACCCTATTACTCATCTTGGCCTTTTTTCTTTTCTTTTATTACAAACTTATATAAGTTTTATTATATTTATTTTAGGTTTATTTCTAGAAATAAAAATAAAAAAACTAAATCACATAAATCAAGCTTTGGAAACAAAACTGCAAAAAGAAATATTGTAAAACAAACAAAAAGTACATAAACTTTTTTTAAGATTCGGATACTTTGTAGCAACTCAAAAATCTGCTATTGAATGTAGAACTTGTTACAGGCATCTGTGGCAAGAGGTATTTGTTGAAAGTGGCAATACTACACCATAGCACTATAGACGTGGTTACAATTAAGACATATAAAATATATAATTAATTATATAACTTACCTTTATAAAAAAAAAATATCTATAGAATGTATTGTACACAAAGGCTTCAAGCGAAGTGTTACTAAACCTCTTTTCTCATTCAGGCTTGTGTGGTCTCTTTATCTTTGTAAAACAACACATTCTACTTTAAGAAATGTAGGCTTAAAGCTTCTACTTGAATTACAGCTAGCTGAAAGGTCTGTAAAAGCATCACAATAAGCATCCACAAGTGTCTGCATTAGTCTTCTCTGAGACAGTGCAAGATCACAGAAACTCTATGTGATGTTGCAGCACCTGCACACATGCGGTGTTTTTTTTCCATCAGTTTCTCTTTTCTCTCATTTAAAATGAAGCTTCACAAACGCACACACAAAAGCCTGATCCTTCCCTACTAATTCTATTCGGCTCTGATCGGGGTTATCTATCTGTTTTAGGTAGCTAGAGATTCTCTTTATTATTTTTGTCCTTCTATTTCTCTGTCCCTTCACTTCATGCCTTTCACCTAATCTCTTCTGAGAGCTAAAATTACTTCCTAATCTGAGAAGAACACTTTCTATTTGGAGATTTGACAAAGACGCACACACAAAAGCACACACATGTGCACACAAAGCTCTAAATTCCAATCTCCATGAATGGACCCAGACACAAAGAGAGCAGCCGAACAAATTCAATTAGGAAACCTCACTCTTTAAGCTCTGGGATTGCATTACATAAGAGCTATCTTACTCTCTCCATCACCTCAGAAACTAGATCAAATCCACTCAAATTAACACTCTTTAAAATCTATTTTGCACTTTTTTAATGCAAAGCCACAATGGTAATAAAAGCCACAAGAAGCATAGTGGTTAATTTGATAACCAGGGACTCTGCGCACTTCAAGAACTAAGAACTAAGTTTTGTTTACCAGCATCCTCATATTTTGTCTTTTTTCAGCTACGCTTGGCTCTCAAGGCATATGGAGTTCCCTGGGCATCCCCCATTTCCTCCCATCCAATGTGGGATTGGATCGCACCATCCTCAGGTCGGCCTTCTGTTTCTATAATATATAGTAAAGTTAATGATCACATTGCAAAGCCTCTTTCTATTAAATCTATCTGGAATCGTGAATTATCTGATTTTAATTTATCTGTCGACTGGGAGAGGGTGTGGTCTAATCTAATCTTAACTTCTAAAAACTTGGCTCATCTTATCCATTTCAAAGTCATCCAAAGAGCATACATAACCCCTTACAAGAGGTTCAAAATGAAACTGCAATCAACTTATAACTGCCATATCTGTAACACTCTATCGTCAGGTATACTTTTCTTCACATGTTTTGGGAGTGTCCAATTGTTGTCAACATATGGGATAATGTAAACTTGGTTTTGTCCTCTTTACTACAAATTGATTACATGTCTAATCCAGGTTTATGTCTTCTCAATGACGAGTCCTGTATAAGGTCATTGCAAAAAAGAATGCTGTTTGCTGGGTTTACAGCTGCAAAGAAGACAATACAGAACTGGTTTACTCCGCACATGTGTGCAAAAACATATTGGATTCATATCCTCCACAAAATAGTGACTTGTGAATGTACAACAGCACGAATTAACAAGGCTAAACCTAGTACCATTGATACATTCCAATGTTTTTCTTCCAAAATATTGGATTATATAAGGGAATGACTGTATAAAGATTATTTTTATCTTATTTTATTTTTTTATTATTATTATAATTTTTTTCTTTCATATTGTTAATTTTTGATAATATGTCTGTTGCTCCCCCTTCCCTGTCTTTTTGTTTGAGTGGATTTTTTTTTCTTTTTCTTTTTTTCTAAAGACAATAAAGAGTTGATCACAAAAAAAGAAGCATAGTGGTTGAAAATTAGGACAAACACACACACACACACACACACACAAAGTTTGCACTGGATTTAGGTTCACCCTGAAACACCTCTCTCCTCTTGAAATCACTTCCCCATTATCTAATGCACTTAGAAACACATTGTATTTCACTTGGCTGTGGACTTGAGAGTGAACAGCATTGATTTAGATTGGATTTGCTGATTAAATTAGACTGTCTCTGATCTATGAGAATGCATGATGTTTTAGACAGTGTAAATGCACAATGGTTTGAATGGGAATAAACCTCTGAATATAATGTAATCAAACCACCATCCTTCATCGATCCAGCGGCGAATAAAACACAGAGACATTTACCTCTGATACACCAGCATCCATTCATCTATCTATCCATCTATGCATATATCTATCTATCCATCTATCTATCAATGGTCAATATTATTCAATTATATTATTTTACATGAACTAATTACAAAAAAATATTTTTCATAGTTTTATATGTGACATGTGAATTTAGAAATCATAATACTATAGAGTATGGAAGTTGAATGGCTATTAATTTAGAAAAAAGTATACAGTTTAAATTAGACAAAATAAGTCCTCTTCATAATAGATATGAAATATTCCTAAAAAAAAATGATGCTCCTGTTAGAGAGTAGAGCTTTGAGAGATATAGCCAATGGAATGATAAATTGGTTACTACAAGAATTTGTCTGTGTGGTCTGAAACAGATTTTGATAAGGCCTACAGTACTTTGTATGAATATTAATGCACATACTGTGAACATTTGTAGTCCTGAGATTAAAACAGGAATAATATTTTACAAGTAGATCTAAACTAAATGGCATTATTTAGGACAAAATTTGAAAATCAACCCCTATGGCTAATTATTTATTGGTTATGCATTTCACATTATCGTTGGTAAAGATTAAGTAAACTCCCTCCCTCCCAAATAATTAACTTAAACTGTTCATTTTTATGCATGGATGCATACAGCTGGCTCTGTTATCGTTGCATCCACAGAGTTGCTTTATGTTAGTCAATCCGACATGCACCCCTGAATGGAAAGAGATCTTAAAGCATATCCAATTTCTTTGGAAAGTGGTTTTTAAAGGGTTATATGTTTGTCGTGATTTATAACCAACTGATATCAATACATTTTTTTAAATGTATAAATAAGCAATAAGGTAACAATATATAATGCATTCCTAATTACAATACAAAAATTACACACGTCTTATACATATATAATTAACTTTACAAGAATGAGAAATACTGAGACAACATCAGTCTTGCAGAGGTGCAGTGCTGATGTGAATGTGTGTGTCAGTGTTCTAGCTATTTCTTCAAACCAGTCTTTTGAGAAGCAGTGTCACGTACACAGCAACAGTAAAACTGCTGCACACACACACACACACACACACACACAGACAGAGAGAGAGAGAGAATACACAGCATTCACATCCAACAAACACACATAAGCACTAACACATGAGATCAAACACACACACACACGCTCATGAACGCGCACAGCAAAGGACCATTAACCTGGCTGGTCTCCATGGCAACAGAGCTTGGCCCTCATAATCCAGTGCAGAAACCTTTGACTGAAAGAGGCAAGCATGGAAACACACACACAAAATGTGTGTATGACACTGATTGCACTGAATACGGCAGAATACATAGCTATCTAATTCATCCTCGCTCTATAAGCGCTCTGTACCTTTCTCTTGAACTATCTAATCCTTTCCTTCTTGCTCTTATTATGCATTGCTCTCTCGGTACAGATACAAAAACCAAGAGAGGATCAACTTATCAAAAAATAATGCGTGGTAATGTGTGTGCACGCACGAGAGATGGTGGAAACCTTATAGCCATAAAACCGTTATTAAATATCCCTCTTACTACAAAATTACTTTAAGAAAATCAATCTGTTTCACTTATGGAAATTTACAGTTCCATCTCACCCACAGCCGTCTCCTCGGATACATGACACCCCCCACCCACCACCATCTTCACATCCTCAAATCTTCATCTGTCAGAGAAGACACCTTATTATGACACATGGTCAATAGAGCCAAGGCAAATTCTGACAAACATCCCTCGTTTCACTTTACACGCCACAAGACGGATTGTGCGCTTGAAATTATACCCCCATTTAAAACTCGAATCGATGGCTTATTCCCAAGACTCAGCCGAATATTTTTAAGTAATATGTTACAAGACTTTCACATTCAAATTCAGAATATTTTAACTCCGCCACAATCACCTTCTGAAAGCAGAGCTTTCATTTTGTTTGTGTACTATAAAAATACAATGCAAATATCTCATCCTTGAAATGCAGTATGCATACAATGACTTCCGGCGGGGTTAATCTTTTTAAATAAATAAAAAAATAACTTTCCAATATTGAGGTTTGTGTCACACAATTCAAATTGCATTTTGGGGAACTTGCTAAATGGCTTAGCCAAATGGCAACTATTTTAGTGATATACTCGTATTAAAATCTGCAGTGAAGCGATAAATATTTGCAGCACTTGTCAATGTATTATCCCAGACTAATCATAATGGAAACTGTTCGAGCAGCCTAACGCTACTCTTCTCAGCCGATTTGGTGTCAGGTAAAAATACTGACTCTAATACTAAATTATAATTGTTCTGGTTACTGAAGCTTTTGAAAACATCATGTTTTGAAAATTGCAATGTAATAAGCAATATTAAAATTCTAGTAAAAAAAAAAAATACAGTATATATATATATATTTTTTTTTTTTCAGTTTTAACAACTTTTGGGGGTTCAAGCCTTAAAAGAACAGTTCACCCCAAATTGAAAATTCTGTCATCATTTACGCAACCTCATGTCATCAAATAGAGAAGTGAAACCAGTACAGTTCTTTAAAAATTCTCTTTTTGTGTTTAACAGAACAAATAAATATGGATTTGGAATGACATGAGGGCAAGTAAGTGTTGACAAATTTCATTTTTGGGTGATTTATCCCTTTAATTAACTTTTATTGTTATTGATTGAACTGTTATTGATCATTAATAGTGTTTGAAATTGCCCAAAAAAAGAATTGTAAATTTAAAAACAGAAGACAAGAAGATAAATTATTTAGCATTCTGAGCACAGCGTCATGACGTGTAACATTCAATTCACTCTTCCTCTCAGTAAGGCTCAACAGGGACACATTTCAAGGGCGCACCGCTGGCTTTAACTGAGTTTTCATCTTTACTTACCCTTACCAGCTGGTCTTGTTCACACATCATAAAACACACACACACATACAAACACATGCCGCACCCTCCAAATATAACACTTTGAGGGGGATTTTAATTTTTTTTTTAAATTAGGTGCAAATTTACTCGCAATGACTTTTTTTGTTTAATTATTTTCAGATTGATTGACACAGCCGATCTGCGTGCGCCCCAAAATGTTCACACTTGTGGCTCCGGCATATTAACAACTTGAAGAAAACTGCTAAACAAAGAAACATCTGCTGTGAATCCCAGCGCAGAGCCTCCGCGATGGGTTTCGGTGCCACATCTGCTGCTGCTGCTGTGACTCATGCGCTGATGCCTCCGCGATAGTCTTTGACTCTACCATCGCTGCTGTGACTCATGCCGTGAAACCTTACGGATGTTCCCCCACTGCCGCCACGGTACCTCAGAGATAAGGTCTGCCTCAGTTTTATACGTGCTGATGTGTCACCTACCCACCTGCCTGTTGCATCATACTCTCTGCTCTTCTTTTGGAGCTTAAGTTGCATCTGCTTTTATGCTCCTCTGCAGTCTAACAACCGGCCCCTGGAGCAGGAGGCCCCTGGAGGGCCCTTTGCTGTCCAAACTCTCCCACAATAAAACTTTACAACTGGACATCCCTACTATTTTATTTACATCAGCCCTCTTTTATTCCCTCACCTCGTATCTGTTTGCCCCTCCATTCTTTTCTCTATTTCCTTTCTTTACAGTTGCAGTTGTTTGTCCTTGCCTTATCCAAAAAGCACGTGCGCTCCAATTATAGGCAGATCCCTCACTGAAAAACGATCCAGAGCGCAAGAGAGTAAATAAGCTTAAAAAAGAGGGACAATGTGTGTGTGTGTGTGTGTGTGTGTGTGTGTGTGTCTGTCTATAAATTTCTGGCTAGATTCATTGCTCTGTTTTATAGCCCTCTATTCATTGAGCTTATCAGATACGACACAGTCTATTTACAACAGACTTTATCACATGCGCGCATACATGCGCAAACGGCCGTACAGTAAATCTTCTGCTAGTTATTTGCTTCCCTGCCATATGTAGAACTTTAAACGTCTCCGGAAAAGAAATCTTGACGGTACAAGAGCTTGTTATACTCGCTGCCCCTATGTCTTCCTTCTCCGTCCCTTCCTTTCTCATTAAATTCAGCATTCAAAAAACAGCATTTCTCTCATCTTTGTATATGCGTGCGTGTGTGTGTGTATACACAGGCCGGCCTTCAGTCCACAAGCTAATCCATTAATTAGTTGCATGACTAACTCACCAACCTCGGGAGGCATCAATCAAACACAAACACGCATGCACACGTGGACAGACACAAACACCCAGAGGGATGAAAAATGAGAGGTGAAAAATGTATGTGGGAACACGCAGATCAATTCGCAAGCTATTTACACATCTGCTTGAAAGAAAGTGTGTGTGTGTGTGTGTGTGTTTGCGCATTGTCCCGCAGTCATATTAAGTATTCCAAACAAACCATTTCAACCTCCTCCACTTCCACCCCCCACCCCCGTGTTTCCCATAATGCTCCAGGGCAGGTGATACCCGTCCCCCCCCCCCCTTGCTGAAGGACAGAATGTTGAGTGTGTGTGTGTGTGTGAGAGAGGATGGAAAAAGGGGAAGAATGGCTGAGGTGATTAATTTCTCTTCTCTTTCTCGTCACACCCTTTGAGAGACAAACAGATGCGAACGTACATAGTAAGGATACCCGCACTTGTTGCACGCGATTGTCCACCGATTCATAACATACGCATGGTTACCTCGGTGACCTACATCTCGTTACCGAGGTAACATTTTTCTGGGTTACTGTAGCTTATCCTAAATGTTGTTTATTTCATGGTGATTATAAAACAGCTGCTTGGTGGTAACTCGCAAACGTGACCTCAAGGAAATCTCAATGCGACTGATTCTCTATAAGTAGTGAGCACCGTTAGCGCCAGGAAATGAAGCCGACAGCGGTAACCGACTCTGAGCTGTCAGTTGTGCGACATACATATGCATCAGGTCTACTGCAGTGTCAAAACACCTTATCACAATGACATCCAACAGGATGACCCAGAGGAGTATTGGAGAGAAATATGTGCATATGTGTGTGTGGGTAACGGCAGGTAAAGTGACACACTTTGATGACAGGACATTTAATGAGGTGATAGGAAAATGACATGTATTGTAAAGACCCTGCTCTAACTGAGATAGGACGGGCGCTGACTTACACACACCTACACACGCACACACATGTGCATGGTTTTTCTGAACCTCAGGAGAGAACAAGACAATCAAGATTTGTCAAATAACCTTTTTACTAAAATTGACAGAATATACAGTGTGAGTGAAAGACTAGGTCTGGTTATTTTGTGTGATTTCCTTGTGACAATAATGACCTTTAATGGTTTAAAAGGAATGCATCATGTTAAATGGCAAAAAAATGCACTTAAAAAATGAAATCACTTTGTAATTACTCAAGATAACACATCTGCATCTTCGGTGACTGACTAAAAAGGTTTTGATGGAAACCGGTGCCTGCAAAGATTACTTTCTTTTGGGCGAGTTATAAAAAAACAAAAAATAAAGCGAATAATATTGCGTGTTTATGTCTGAGTGCGCCTTGCATATTTAAAACATTACGATGAAACTAAGTTCATAAGCTCTGAGGATGAGTCACTTGAGCTTGTTGAGCGCCGGAAAAGATTCTAGTATTCTGTTGTTTAACAGGAAAGTATGTAGGTAGTATTTTTAGCTAATCCATCCAAACACCATCCTTCAAATTGGCTCTTTAAAACCCAAGCTACACCATTTCCTTTCACATTACCTGACAAAACTGTCAAAACACACACACAACGGCACAACTGTTGTGAAATTATGACATTTAGTCCTCACTCGTTAACCAACAGGCAAGAAAGACGTAGGTAAAGAAACACACACACAGTCATGTCTGAGAGTGTTAAACCTTATTAATAGCTGTGTAGTGTAAGCTAAATAATGCACTTGGCCTTTCACAGTCAGACTTAATTTATGATGTGAAGTGCAACCCCCTACCTGCCATGTTCCAGTTTTTACACACATGCGCACACACACACACACTAACATTTTACATTAAACATTTTAAAAAATAATCCTAAATGATTGATAATAAATAATGATTTATTTTGGCACATACTAATAACCTACACAAATAAACTGTCTGTAATGAAATTTGATTTACTACTAATTGAATGGTGATTTTGATATTATTATTATTATAACAATAAAACATAATTAAAGTGATACAAAGTTAATAAAATGTATGATGTGAAGTGCAACTGACAAAAAAAAAACTGAATAAGTGAAATATGAAATTAAATGAAATACGAAATTTCTAATTGTTTCACTTAGTTTTTTTAGGAAATAGTTTTTGCGGGCTGCACAGTCCATTTCGAGGATATACATTATGTACATATGTACGTATATACACACACACACACACACACACACACACAAGTCTATATCTATAAAAAAATCTGTTCATCAAAAAATATTTTTTCATATATATTCATAAAAAACAAATAAATAAATACCACTCATATATATATATATATATATATATATATATATATATATATATATATATATATAAAGGTGTGAGGTTGTTTCTCTCTGGCACAACGTGACAGCCAAATACTTAACCCTGACATTCATTAATCAAACCATCAATCAATTAACACAATAGGATTAACAAGCCTTGGGAAGGGATTTACACATGAATATATAATGACTCTCTCTCCCTATTGCTGTATTTCTGTTGCATGCTGGGAGTGGGTGTGTTCAAGTCTGGCATGTGTGGGAGAGCTGTATATGCTGGGCTTTCTGAGTCCCCTTTCATGCTACTGCACGATTTTTCTTATTTTTTCTGCCTTCTACTAAAGATGCTAAATATTCATATACTTTCGTTTTTTTCTTTTTTCTTCAGTTGAGTGGCACTCTGTGCCCGGTTATGTGCCTCAGAGGTTTTATGCGTGGCATCTGTCCCTGTGGGGGGGCACCTCTCCCTCCTAGTAACAAGTTCACGTTTGTGCTGCAGGCAAGTTCCACAGGAGGACGTGCCCTCAGCTGTCTGTTATCAGAACATGAATTTGGCATCAATTAAGAAAAAAAAAAATCTATTTTTGAAAAATGAATCACTGGTTAGCCCACACAATGTGCCTATCACAATATCCAACACAGCAACTTCTTATTGGGAAGCAAGCTGTAGTGAGAGCAGTATGATTTTGGAAAGAAAGATCAGTCAAAATAATTCTATAGGAGACTGTGAAAATGGAGAACCGTTGATGTTTTTGTTTTTGGAGAATGATTCTATATTTATCCAGACTGTCAATCAATGTAACGCACTAACGCATGTGATTAAATTGTTGAAAGCTTAATTCTTTTTAATGTCATTAAAGCATTTTTTTCAATTTGATATTATAACTTTTATAATATTCTATGTGATTTCTAAAGACTGATCAGAATCAATCCTGCAGGGCTGATTGGAACTGATGGGCATGCGCACACAGACTAAAGTCCCTATAGCGGAGCAATCGTTTACCAGTAAATGATGGAGACCCTTTTTATGGTTAATTTATTTATAAATCAAATCCAGATGGGATATTTAACAAAAATTGACTAATTGGCACTATTCGTATCGTGGAATTTAATCATCAACAATGCTCAACAAGTGAATCACCACAATTCGTAGTATAAGCCTAGTATTTCGTGTTATTGGACAGACGGACAGACAGATAGATGGATGGATGGATGAGATATTTAAGCATTCTCCTATATCGGCATCTGTTGCCGTTGGTTGGGGCTTGTTTTCGGTGATTGAATATGTTGAATCAACGTTTGTTAGGTCTTGGAATGATTGAGAAGACGTCCTGTAATCTGGTGACTGTCGGTGCAGTGTCAATTAGCATTTATACTGCGTTACCGATGTGATTTTTTTAAAACACTGACTGTTCCATCATAAGGTAGCATAAATTTGTTGGTCCAGAGGAGAAACAATATTTTACTACATGCTCAAATAATGAATACACATATTATTTTTTATTATTATATTGATATATTTTATATTATCTTTATATATTTTAATATTTTTTTAAAGTTGCCATCTATTTTAATGACAGGCCTCAAGTTTACTTCTGATGTGCCAGGTGTGTACATGTTAGGATCATCTACCACATTAGCAGCTTGTTACACACTTAACCTTCAGAACCTGGAAGTATTGGCATATCCCTACCATAGCAATGTCTGACATAACTAAGCTTCCTCATGCATGCATGCACACACACACTGCCAATAATGACCTGAAGTCACGTTGAGTCATGTTTATTTATAAGGCACTTTGGGTCAGAAGTTGAACTCTCACAAAACCTAGAAGCAAATTTAAATCAAGTGTGATTTAAAACCAAGGAAGTGTGATCATGCTCTGGTTCTTTTTCTTGAGCTGGGAACGCTAGAATACCATTAGCAGAATCTCTAATATCTCCTGTTGCATCATTAAAAATGGTGAGAAAGACAAAAAGAGGGAAGAAGCAGCAGTGATGATGCTGATATTTAGAATAATAGCTCCATTAGGGGATGCTCCGTTACATGCCACATAACACCCTCTGGCCACATGTGCTAATGTTTCATGCTGATTATCCTCCAGACCACGGTGCAATGATATTAACACACACTTCATGAGATAAAAAAAAACCTTTAGGAAAGTGTTGCTGGATTTAGTCTGACACACACACACATGGGTGGGTGTGCCTGAGTGTGTTCCAGAATGGACCACCTTGCCAAGCATCTGCTATGGAAGGAAGCCAGAGTAAAATCTGGGCCATGGTGCATCTCTCTCCCTCCCTCCTTCAAGTGTCAGCTGTACGGAGCAGACACCGAGCGTGTTTTCTGTGATCAAAACAATGGGGACACGTGTTCTGTCTCTCTCTCTGTGAAAGGAAAGATTTTCTCCATCAAATGTCCCTTCCAAGTACGGTGACAGACCGAGCAAGAAAGGAAAGGCTAAAGGAGAGAAGAAAGATGTCTGACTGATAAGGAGGGGGAAAAAACAAAAAACTCGAATAGCTAAAGTGACGACTGCTGAATTTTAAAACTTGCCAGTGATGTTTTTTTAAAGGGATAATGCATCCAAAAATGAAATCTCTTTTGCATAACATTAACACAAAATATAACATTTAGAGCAGAATGTCCGAGCTGCTATTTTCCATACTATAAAAGTGAATGGTCACCATGTTAGTCAAGCAAATGAATAGCATGCACTGAAATTAATTTTGAGCTGAAATCGAAAATTCAGGATGCACTTGGCCAAAAATAGAAAATAAATAATGAATTCATTCATTCATTCATTAATAGAGAATGAGAAGGTAACGTCACGGCTGACATAAGTTACACGCTGCCGCCATCTTAGGTGGTAACTAGTTGTAAACAGTGCTTGGAAACAGTTGGAAACAGTGCTTTGTTGAGTGAGGTTATCTCTATATTTCGCTATGCCTGGACGATGCTGCTGTGTGAAAAACTGCCATAACAGGTCGCATGACTGTCGTGGTAATAAAATTGACGGTATTCGGTTTTTCACATTTCCAACATGGAAAAGGAATGAAGGAGAGCATGTTGCTGATGTGAAGAGAAGACGTCGGATGGCTTGGGTAGCCGCTGTAAGAAGAAAGGATGTAACTTTCAAAAAAAATTCTACGTTTTCTTAGATTGTGTAGTTTTGTTCATGTTGTCGAGCTGTAGAGGTGAAACACTAGAATATGGGTCAAAGACGAGACGTCAACATTTTGGTGTCCGCATCAAAATAAAATTTACGCTGCTTTGCTGTTATTTAGTATCTCCCGATAGTAGAGCCCGACCGACATGGATTTTTGGGGGCCGATACCGATATTAGGGAGTAAAAAAAGCCCGATATCGATATATCGGCCGATATTATTTATGTGTATATTATAATACAGTAGCAATATTATTTATGTGTATTATAGTACAGTATACCAGTCAAAAGTTTGGACACTTTCCTATTGGTGTGTACAAACTTTTGATGGGTACTTTACACAGTAGCTATAAACAGAATAAATATATTTTATAAACACATTTTGCAATGATCACTCAAATGTGGTAATCAAACACTTGTGTGACACAGATATGTAATGGAGGCAGGGGGAATGATAGAATGAGAATTATACAGCTGAGCTGTAACCAAACTAGTTTGCATTGCATGTTATATTATATTATATTCTAAATACTGTTGAATAATCTTCACTAATGACTTTGTCTTTTAATTTAGTCATAACTTGTATCAATAAATATATAAAAAGTGTCACTGACAAAACCTTATTATCTTCTATTTTTACTCTTAATTCCTCTAATCTCTACCAGTGGAGGAAGAACTCAGATCTTTTTACTAAAGTAAAATTAATAATATCATAATGAAAACGTTTTTAATTACATATGTACAGTACTTTTATACTATTTTAAATAATTAGTAAGGAAAATGTACTAAACGTGAAACTAGGCTACTCTTAATGCAAAATGGCCCTATATAAAGTGTTATAATTATATACATTTTTGGAATATTGCTTGATGTTGTAACGTAGCGTTATCAGGCAGAATGAGCTTTAACACGGTGTCTACACCGGACGCGGCCGTTATTGCTCTCGTCGCAACAGCTGTTTACCCTAGACAAAGCAGAATCAGTTTACTGTCGGAGATCGCTCGCGCCACGCATTTAATCAATGTTTCATCAACCAATTGCCTTAATAAATAAGAAGTAGGCCTAAATATAGCAGACAATATAATCAGGACTTCTCAGCTGCGCGCTTGCAATAGTCATAAGCTCACACAATACGTGACAGAGGCTTGTAGCAGAGAAATCAATTCTGTGAATTACACTGCGCAAATCACAAGTAGGCTACTACCCACCGGATGAAGAAGGGTTGGCTCTCAGTCTCCACAGGCTACATAAAATATTCATTTTATTTTATTTTTCGTGTTCGCATTTATGAGGAAAAACAATGTTACAGACGCGACAGTTCAGCACTACGGACGTGAGCGCTCGGAAAGCGGCACTAAAATATGCTTTGAAACTTTCACATAGACATCAAACAGAAAGCACAAAACCTTTCGTTTCAAAGTGAATTTCGTTTTGTATTAATTGTATCTTAATTTTAATCAATGTTTCATCAACCATTTGCCTGGATTTAATTTATAAGAAGTAAATATAGCAGACGATAGATAATCTCGACACGGAGGCGCCTGCGGGTGAACTGGAGCTCGTCTCATGAACCGAAACTCAGCGTATAGACCTGAGAATTGAAATATATCTATATTGAAATGTCTACTTTTAAACAGAACAATTCAAAACGAAAGACAGACAGACTCATGTAATCGTATGAAATGTGCATTTCTCTCTGGCACGCGTTCACTGAAGATCGCGAGTCAGCATCGTCAACTTCATCTTTGGCTGACACTGACACTGACTGAAAACACTTGTTTATTAATAAACAATTAAAATGTCTCCTTGCTATATTTGTTGTATTCATAATCATTACTTTTGCCAGTTCTTGTGACAGCTTTTAGGTGCTTTATTGGCAGCGCCACCCTTACATGAATCACCGCACCCGCATTTTTTTAAATATTCATTTATCGGCCATTATAAATGCCGATACCGATAGTTAGGAAAATGCCTACAATCGGCCGATAATATCGGCCCGCCGATATATCGGTCGGGCTCTACCCGATAGAGCCCTTTTCCTTTTGCTTCCTCCTAATCTCCATATCTTCCCAAGAAACTGTGGTGTATCGCTAAAATGTAAACAGATACTAAGCTGCATTCTCTCTCTTTCGCTATTTCTCTCGGTCTCACTTTTGAAGTAACCATGGCAACGGATAGCGTAACCACCTAATATGGCGGCGCCTTCCCGGAATGTAACGCTGCGTGAAAAGATTGTGACGTAACTCCTCATTCTCTATTAATCAAACTTGTTTAATAATCTGGAAACTGGAGTCAAAAAGGCTGAGAACCACTGTACTATACTTCATTTGTGTTCCTTTGAAATAAACGTATAAGTTTGGAACAACATGAGGGCGAGTTGAAGTTAAGATTAGTCTTTATTTTTGTTTGTATCATTTTAAGAGTATAAAAAACAAAGAAAACTGTGCTGTGTAATGAAAATGAAAGTATGAAAAGTTAGGAAATGAAAGTATGTTTGAAGAGAGATGAAGAGTTGTGTGAGGGGAATTCGACACAGACCATTACACAGGAGAGATGCATTACGCTTTAGAAAACAAATGTATACACTCTCAAACACACACACAAGTGCAGGAATGAACTGGGACTAAAACAGCTCCATGTTGGCCTAACACAAATTGGAGCTTATAATTCCTCACTATACTGTATTGTACATCGTCCTTAAATACAATATAATACAGACTATTGCTTGCTTTATTATCTAATTATAGATTGTATATTTCAATGTACTTTCCTTACACTGAAAATTAACAGTATGAAATGTTTAGTTTGTCAAAAGGTAAGATTTTATCAATGAAATCATAGGGGCCAGGGTTTAAATCCCAGAATTTAATGCATTACTTTCCAAATCACTTAGAAGCAGGGATTTGATTGGATTTATTTTATTATTGTACTGAATTGATTAACTAGACCTGCACGGTATGGTGCTATATATGAAATCCAACCCCCACATGTTTGGACAGGCAGCAGAAGTGGGATGACCCAGCCAAAATCCGAGAGATAAGTATAACATAGGGAGCTTCTCTTTAGAACCCCTGCAACCTGCAGAATTCACAACTTTAATGATGGCAAAACTTTTCTTCCTTTAAATCAAAGAGCTTCACAATTAATCCAAAAAGATAACTGAGACTGCAATTATGGCTGCCAATAAGACTTTCGCGAAAAGTGTAAATTGCAGAATTCCATTTAAGTCTACTCCTGTTGTGTCAAAATGTTTCATTTATGTGATTTTTTGCAGTTAAGCATTGCAACTAATTATAGACATGTCTGTTGTGCTCTTGAAAGCAGCAGTGAATCAGAGGTGCTTAAATTACTCTAAAGCCTGTGACACACTGACATCAAAGAACTAGTGGCCATGAAAGCCGACAGTGTTGTTGCATCGCGACGCATACGTCTGGGCCAAAAAGTTGTGCTTGGGCAGAGGTGGGCTGAGCCCACCCAAACGTCTGTCTTGCCCACCCAATCAGAATTTAGGCAAAGATAGTGTTAATCTTCTTTATACGATTATTGCATTGATGAAAAGCAATCTGCCCGCTGTGTGCTGAGAAGTTTGATGAAGGGATGCAGAATGCCACAACAAATAAAAGAACAAACAAACAAACAAAAAACACCAGAAAATTGCAGTATTTTTCTTTTTTTTAGCTAAAAGTAACAGCGCATTAAACACTCACGAGGCGGCTTTCAGTCTGTAGAGAAAAAGCAGAGGCTGACAATCACACAAGCGATAACGGGTAGAAATATTTGCGTCCTATCAAGGTGCGAATTACGGGGAGTTTAATGTATCTTCATGAATCTGTATCTTCATATTTACTTGTAAAGTAAATGGCACTCCTCCCATCTCATTTGCTTTCCCATAATGAACTGCATTCCCCATAACCCATGACCTGGACTCATTATGGTCTGATTAATTCCACCTGTGTGTGATTAACTTGTTTGTGTTTGCCTTTAT
This sequence comes from Rhinichthys klamathensis goyatoka, assembly GCF_029890125.1. Classification (NCBI taxonomy): domain Eukaryota; kingdom Metazoa; phylum Chordata; class Actinopteri; order Cypriniformes; family Leuciscidae; genus Rhinichthys; species Rhinichthys klamathensis. The sequence goes on along the minus strand of NW_026606702.1, from coordinate 1,362,981 downwards.
GAGCTCTGTGTTTTCACTCACTCATAGCCAAGTCTTGTTTGTGTTACACTGCAATTCTGAGGGCTTTATCCTGGTTTTCTTGGATGGTCAGTGAGCTCACACTGAAATACAGGACTCAAACAGTCAGTGTAATGTGGATATGTGTAAACTTACAGTGAGTGACAGCTTTAGTGATTATAATGGAAGAGAACTAGAACTTAAATTGCTGCTCCTTGTGTATAATTTATCTAAAATTTGATTGACTTAAAAAAATCATGCTGCTAAGTAGTCTAATGTAAGGTTGACTCTTCAAGCGCAATCTTGTTTTACTGGTATATAAGTATTTTAATGTAAATTCTATTAACTGGAATTGATAATTATATCAAGGTATAAAAATAAACAAACAATCTGCCTCCGCTCCACCTCAAATATATATATACTGTATATATAGGGCAGTATAAAGTAAGTGTTTTGGAGATGTGTTTTGGAGATGTTTCCCCAGTTCTTTTGGGTTTAGTCTCAGTTTTTTTTCTGTTTCTTCATGTAATCCCAGATGGATTTGTTGATGGTGAGATCGGATCTCTGTGTGGAGCACCGGCTGTTGTCAGACTCCTTGTGCATACGTACATTTCAATGGATTATTACAATGAATGGCAAAAGGAATGTTTGGAGATGTAAACTGATATTTCTTACAGACACACTACAAAAAAATATATATTTAAGTAACTGGCCATTTTTTGGTGAAAATACTAACGTGCCTAAGACTTTTGCGCAGAGAACTGTATATATATATATATATATATATATATATATATATATATAGGCTATATATATCTCAACGAGCCCTCCTTGCACATATGAATGGACAACGGCATGCATTTAGAGCAGGCACACAGTAAAGGAAGAGACAGAAGAGACAGAAAGAGAGGAGAGGGGTCTCAAGAGCTGATAACTTGCCAAACAATGAAAGACTCCCACCTACCAGAGTTCTGCCTTCTGCCTGCCAGCATCTATGGTGAATAATCTGCCTCGTTATCTTGATTCAGATTCATATGTATAACTCACATTTACTCTTGTTGTTATTGTTTGTTAGATTAATATTATGTATATTTTTGTATTTATTCATTTTCACACATTGCATCACATTTATTTACGGTACTACAGTTTTCATTTCCCCTAATAATGCCTTGCATTGTACTTTATTGTAACTATTGTAGCTTTGGCAAAACAAACAAGCCATTATTTGTCATACCAATAAAACACATCGTAATACTGAAAGAAAGGCAGAGAGAGAAAAGCAGAAAGACAGAGAAAAGGAGCCTCAGGGAGAGTAAAAAAATGCTAATGTAAAAAAAAGTACAAACTGTACCAGTGGCAGATGCTGAGGGGGAAAGGATAGAAAAAGAGAAAGAGAAAGAGAGGGAGAGATAACTAAGCGGCGTCTAAATGGAAATGGACAGAATGCAGAGCAGAGGGACGATGCGGAGAGAAACACAGATAAACAGATTGTGTGAGCGAATAAAGAGACCATTTTTAAAACCGGTGTCTTAAAACACACACATATGTGTGACAGAGGGAGAGAGAAGAAAAAAAGCGAGAGAAAATCTCATCCCTTTTCTCCTCTCGATTTATTACATTTCCTCCTCCTGAAATGACAGGAGTAATTTTAAAATGTCTCATCGTGCCACCCTTCAGCACACAGACACCCACACGCATGTGGAAGAGAGCAGTTCAAAAGGGATTGTTTCAGAGACTGTCCTCGAGATTAAAACTGTGAAAACCTCATTAAAACTGACACTAAATGAGACTTCAAGCAGAAGCGTCGGCCGTGTAAACATCACCCAAATTACACAGGTACCAAAACCCTATTTCTAAAATAGTTCACAGCTGCATATCTCCTCTATAATAATAACGCTCGTCTCGACAGCAAATACGCTCGGCGTAAAAGTTTGACTGGCAAGCACACTCAAAAAGATCATTACGCGTGCCGGATGATTAAAGGCGGCGTCATTAGGAAAGATATCATTAAAACAGAGAGGACGGGCCGCTAGAAACCACATGTGTTCAATTATTGGGCTGAAGAGGTGCAGTGCTGCAAACACACTCGCTGAAGGTTCAACTCAATCTTCTGTTTTTAATCATTAAAGCTTCGGTGGAGCTCAGACAGCCCTCCAGGCTGGAAAAACACCTATCAAACTTTCACAATTCCACTTTTTTCCTGAAGAAGGTAATAAAGTCTTGATGTATATGTGAGGGAAACTGCATTAAGTGTGGCCCGGCACCCCGAAGCAAATAAATGCACAAGTATAACATGTTTGGACAGCTCGAAAGGCATCCGATTAGGCACGTTTGGTGTCGCGACTAAAAGCCGCTGTTTCTTCAGTCTCTCCTCCATGTATAAATAAGCTTTCCTAAAGTGCAAGTCTCTGTAAACAAGAAAACTGCTTAGCACCTTTATTATTGCACACTAAACCATCTATTCTGTGTTTTTGCTTTATTAAATTGAGGCTAGTCTATAAAACTAAGTGATAAAAAACAGAAATCTCCCTAACGTCACAAATGGAAAAGCTAGGTAATCTGCTCACATATGATGAGCCTTATGTAAGGAACAATGATCTTACCTCGAAAATTTGATTTTAGTCAATTTTCATTTTTAAATCATTCTGTTCTCTCTCTCTCTTTTTATTTTTTTTTTATTAAACTCACTGGTAATTGTGTTACAAGCCCAGATGCTTAACTATAAGTATGCCGCCATCCGTTCTATTCGAAAATCCTTTTAATGGTTCTCAGAGTTTAGCCCTCTCATAAATCTCTGTGTGCCCAAGAGATTATTCTCCAATCTGGAGCGTTAGATTGTCTGCTGCAGGCCTCATCATCGCTTGGAGTTAACAACCCCCCCCCCCAAAAAAGCTCGGAGGAATTTTTTTATCCTTTATTAAGCATTGTAACTATGATCAATATGGCTGTAACGCACTTTATTAGCATTTTATTAATGGGCCTTTGACTTTAGCCAGTGTGCACAAAGAGCTCTAACAAATTTCATGCAGTTGTGGTCGTTTGTAACCCGCATCATCTCATCTGTTGCTTTTATGAGTGGTTCTGGGGCAAGTGACCCAGAATGTTCAGAAAGGGGGAAACAATTATCCCTTTCCTGTTCCTCTGAAGGGCATATAGATTAATAATGTCATGAGCATCAGATGGGGCATCAGACTCTTTTCAGTTATAGAGAATATATTCTCTCCGTTTTCATGCTCGACTTAGATTTCTGCTGCTCCGTAAAGAGCTACAGATGTTTTAAAAGCATCAAATAATGCGTTCCAAATAACACAGCAACTGTTACCTCTTAAATACATGCACGTACTGAGAATCAAAAGAGAGTTTTATCGTCCATCTCTCAAACCTCACATCTTCTTTGCAACCGTAAACTCTTGCTCCTCAAACACCCATCTCTCCCTCTCTCTCTCTCCCTGATGGTACGACAGCTCTGATGGCTGAACTTTAAATGACAGAGATGAAATTAATTCATAGGTGAAAATCCATCATTTCAGATCCGGAATCTGTGCCACCTACAAGCATAAAGAATTAATAGAGTAATCTTACTGCGAGGTAGAGAGAGAGGGAGGGTGCGAGGAAGCGAGAGAGGGAGGAAGGAAGAGAGGTCATTTTATTCTAATTTGTACCTCTGACAATTTCCTGTCAGAGGATAAAGCAACACAAATAAATAAATAATCGAATCTAAAAAAAAATACATTAAAGAACGGAACAAATAAAAGCGTATTTCTGTCTGAATGTGAAATGAAGGCTGGTTCCACTGCTATTAAATGAGAAGATGAAAAGAGAGAGAGAAAGAAAAAAGTGATTGTTTTCTATCTCCGTGTTTTCTGTATTCATACCAGTTAGTGAGAGTCATAATTCAATACAGAGGGGAGGTGTGACTGTGGTGTGGGGGGCATGACTACGTGGACAGGGTATAGATTTACATTCACTCTGCTGAGATGTGTGTGTGTGTGTGTTGCTGTAAAGTCACTCTGGCAGAACAACCGCTCTGTTAGTGTTGTATAGTGAAAAATAATTGATATTAAAGTTGCATATAACACACACACACATCTGTGAGTGCTTTAGAGGTTCAGTGACTTGACACATAGAGACACACACACACACACACACACACGTGTTGTGGAATGACGGTGTTGGTAAGACACTAGAGTGCCTGCTTTGAGACTTGAAAGCCCAATGCATTTACACACTGTCGTTTTGAGGATTGACTGTTACATGAGCTTTCACAAGAAACACACACTCACACACTCAAACACAAAAGTGCGGTGAACGACTGTTCCCTCATGCTCAATTTGAGCTGCAGACGTATAGGTTTTCAATTCCTCCAGACATTCATTGGATTAATTGTATTATTGCCTGATAATCGTACACCCTGCTTTCACCGCCTCGTGCCTGTCTCAATTCCGTCACCTTTGACTTTCATTGTAATCTCATTTTACCTTTTCAAGACTCTGTAAATTAAAAACCTTTAGCATGATAATGAATTTACTGCGACTGTGTAATCTGCAGTCTGCCGTCATTTGAAGATGAACAAACTGCGGCATTTATCAGCTACGGAGCCGTGACACAGGCTGAACTGTAAAGGCGGGAGTCTGCACTGAGACAAGGGACCTCGTGGCTCCCGACAGGAAAAGACTCTTTTAGCACCTGCGATGGCTGCCATTCTCAAGAGATTGGGAACACAGGTGCTGTGAGCTCTGAAAAAGCCGTCTCGAATCTATAAGGCAAACTAATGTGAGTGGATGGCATGAAATGCAGGCAGACTGTTGAGAAGCCATCGGGTGCTTATAGTATATTAGCATTAGTCTTACTGTGGTGTTTCTCTCAGGAAACGGTTTGGAAAAAAGTGACAGTTGTAGTAGTGGAAAATCAGACAATCCAGCAGAATATAAAAAAATATATATTGTGTGGATGTTTTCTCGTTTATTATTTTTTAGAGAAAAGGAGCCTTTTTTTATTCTGCGTCCGCGTGGTTTTCTACACCGCATGAGAAACTGTGTAATTGGCTTCATGAGCTCTCGGTATGAACGGTTACGGCGCATTGCACTGACAGCGTCAAATATGAGAAGCTCGATATTAAGAAACCTCTGAATTGACCCAGGATTTTGAGACGTTAGTTTCCTTCTCCTACTTGATTGCACACACACACCGATGTGGTCTGGCTTTAAAGCGCCTGTCCAGCCTTTGTAATTAATTTTAATTTGCATCTATTGGATCAGGAGAAATTAATTAGATCTCTCTGGATGCAAAGATGGTAATCATACCACATCCATCTTTCAGTGTGAGAGCGAGTGAGCATGTTCGCTGTCCACTCAGAAGGAAGCCAAACATGATTCACTGAAAAGATTTTTTGAGGCCAATGTGAGTCTTGAAAAAGGTTTTGCGATGGTTCTTACAATTCAAATTGACGGTGCTTTCTTAAGGGGCCGTATCATGTAGCATTTTTGTGCTTTTATAAAATTAGTCAAGGTTTCCTTTTTCACTGCATTTAGTTTAGCAATTGCAAATCAGTTACAAATGGATAACATCTTTATATGCGAAATCAGTAATTTGTGGGTTCCAGTTTTGCGGTCTGGTCTAATATAGTTGACACTGATCTATCCTTTAATAACAGCCTTTTTGGTTTAATAATAAACCAGTAGAAATTGGTAGAAAGTAGTACTGAATGAATACACTGTGCGCAAGAGCTGTAAAATAATCCCTTCCTTCCAGCAACCTGTCACTACCAAGATCGTAGCAATTAGCAAACCACAAAGATCTAATGATCCAATCAATTCTCGAAGGGCAAAATCAAGTCCTACTCTAAAAAAAATTTTTCTCATTTTAAAAACCTGTTTTTCCTGTCTTGAATAGGCTTGGTAACTTTTTGTTAGGCTATTAATAGTATTCGTAACAACCTTTTTTACAGCTAAAATAACTATACTGTGATATATATATGAAATAAATGTATTTGTGACGTGACATACGGTTTTGGCCATATCCTACAGCCCAACATGCAGAAATGTGCAGCTTAAATTGTTAAACAGTTCACCCAAAAATGAAAATTCTATTACTCAGCCTGATTTAACTCCAAACCTGTATCACTTTCCGGTAACACTTTATTTTACAGTGTCCTTGTTACATATGTTGCATACTTATTGTAGTAATAACAGTAAATTATCCATAATAACATGCAACTAACCCTAAACCAAACTCTAACCCTAGCCCTAATTCTAGTAAGTACATGTTGTTAATTAATATCACTGAATGTACTATTACAGTGCATAGTTACATTGTAACAAGGACACCTTACAATTAGCCAGTGTTGGCTAAATCTGGCACATTTTACTAAATATCTTTTATGTTCCAGAAAGGACTCTGAAAAACAGTGTGTAATACAGCCCAATGTACTGTTAATATGAAGGAACTTTCTGTAAACGTGTTTTACGTTTACGTACGTTTTGCATTGTTTGTGTTTTAAGGTTAAAGGAAATGTCTGTAAATTTAATGGAAAAAGCTAGTTATATTAAGCTGGGACATTATCCTTTTTTTCCTATACAGGTTTAGAAACATGACTAAATGATGACAACTTTTAATTTTAGGTAAACTAAGATAAGTAAAATAAAAGGAATCCATGTTAAAAACAAACTTCAGTCACAGAGTAATAAGAGTAATAAGAGTATCTGCACAGTAGGCTACATCAAACACTTTCATTTCAAAACATGTTTTCACTGATATGACAATTATTTAGCACTTAACTAATTGATATAATGCTGTTTTAGTGTTATCATACTGTCGCCGCTCACATTTGAATTTATATTCTCGGCAGGCACTTTCTTATCAAAGCGACTTTGATAAGACAGTGCATACATTATGTGCATGGAAGAGAGATGCAAAGCAAAAAAAGCAGATAGCGGATCCAAGTCAAGTACTACAGTTGAAGACAAAACCACTACAAGCACCAACACGGGTGTAAGAGGATGTTCTAGGAGGAAGGAGTGTGGAGAAAGGAGCGGGAGCCCTTTATGTGGAGAGTAGAAAGCACTACACGACCAGATATAACAGATCATCCCCAAGACAATGGTCTGCAGTGCTTCCGCAGGGGTCAATCAAATACAACCCTATGCAAGTGTGTTTAACAATAACATAACCTTAATGTGAGTGTGTGAGTACATGTGTGACATAATGGAGTAGTTATTAGTGTGGCAGATAAAAGTAGTTATTAGTGCAGCACATAAATATTGCATCACTGAGTATCGTAGTGAAAGTGGTGTGTGTGTGCAGCAAGACTGGGAAGTCTGTTTAACTGCGTGTGTATCTCCCTCAGCGGCAGCTCTCATTAAAATTGTAAAGTCATACACTGATGAGGGCACTTTAGAGTAACCCACACACACACACACGCATAAGAATGAAATATTATTGAACATCATCATTATCACCACACCACAATCTGGTTGACCTATAAAAAATATATAATAATACAATGTCTAATAATATAAAATAATCCTGTACCGTTCTCTGGCTCAGACTTGCGCTCTTGTTCCGTATCGGTGAGGGACAGAACTGAGTTCGCTCGGCTCGACAGGCAGGAACTGTGCTCTGACTTCACTTCCTGCATCCACAAGCGCAGGGCGTGGTCGGGGGAGGCGCCGCCCTCGGATTCAGGATCGGAGGGAACACTTGCAGACACGCCTCCCGGGTAAGCAAGCTCCTGATTGGCTGCGTGAAGCTCTGTCTGGAAATCAGGGAACACAGTCTGGGAGGGGTCCGAGAAATCTGGGAGAAACAAAAAAAATAGAGAGGAGTGAATGAATGTAATCTATTACACAAATCAAAGTTTTAGTACACGGACACACACTCCCACAGGCTTGTGGATTAGAGTTCAGCGCTGGAGCTGTGAACTGACTGCAGAGATTTCTGGTGCCTGGCTCAGAAACAATTAAGTTCTCTCTTCAGAGATGGAGAATGACTTATAAAACCCCAAATAAATATTTAACAGAAAAGAATTCTGCTTTTAACATGCTCAAAATGTGAAAACCATTTAAATTCCCCCAAGAATGAGCATGTAAGAGACATATGGACCCTCATATGCACACTCAGATACACACACATGCACTCTCCTGCACAAAAACACATCGTGTGTGTGCATGTGTGTGTGTACTAGCACTACTTTTCTCTGTCATTTTTACTTTTACTTCAGCGCTGACAACTCATTTTAGCACACACACACACACACACACACACAACACCACATTCTCTCAAGATTCAAGGAGATTTATTGCCATGGTAAAAAAAAAAAAAATCTTAATATATTCAAAAATGTAATTAATTCCTGTGATGGCAAAGCTGAATTTTCAGCAGACATTATACCAGTCTTCAGTGTCACATGATCATTCAGAAATCATTCTAATATGCTGAATCGGTGCTCAAAAAGCATTGTTTACTAGGAAAAAGATATTGTCCAAGAGCGTGTCTGGTACTCAACAAATACTACGGGTTCACCAGAAAGGGTGAGAAATCCAAAAAATTATTAGTAAATCCTTCCTCATGAAAGAACCGATTTTAGTAATGCTAAAAATCTATGCGAGTGCCAGAATGTGGAAATTTATCTCTTTCATGAGGAAGGATTCACTTACAATTGTAAACATTTCTTATTATTAGCAATGTTGAAAAAAGTTGTGCTACTTAATATTTTTTTTTGTGAAAACCATGATAAAAAAATGTTCAGGATTATTTAATAAATAGAATGTTCCAAAGAATGCCATTTATTTTAAAAAGAAATCCTTCGTAACATTATAAGTGTATAAGTGTTTCCTGTCAGTTTTAAACAATCCAGTGTATCTCAACAAAAATATTAATTTCTTTAAAAAAAACATATTGACCTCAAACTTTGTAACGATAGTGTATATTCACACTTGGGATGTGCGCCACAACTAATTTCATTAAAGGTAAAGTTCACCCAAACATGAAAATGTTGTCATCATTTACTCATCCTCATGTTGTTCCAAACCTGTATGAATTTCTTTCTTCTGTTGAACACAAAAGAAGATATTTTGAAGCATGTTAGTAACCATACAGTTGACAGCACCCATTGTCTTGCTGATTTTTTTTTCCTACTATGGAAGTCAATGGGTGCCGTTAACTTTCTGGTTACCAACATTCTTTAAAATATCTTCTTTTGTGTTCAACAGAAGAAAGAAATTCATACAGGTTTGGAACAACTTGAGGGTGAGTTAGTAATGACCAAATCTTCATATTTGGATGAACTATCCCTTTAAAGATACAATATGTAATTTTTTCGCCGCTAGGGGTCGCTAACCTCTTACAATAACAAAGGCGTAGGTTGATGACGCAAAATTCCAGTTGAATTATGGAACTTGTCGTCAAACTTATGGATCTAATAATGTTTATGGATGAGTGAATACATTGATGTTTTTATCATGACTGTGGTATGAAGCAGGGCTCGATTGCTAATGAGAGACAGATATCAGCGCCACACGCGATCCCCGCGGATATAAAGGAGGAATAAGGACATTTAATTCTACCAAACTACCCGCAAGTGCTGAATAACTCACACAGGTCAGTTTATTTGACGAATGAAGCCTGTGAGGTAACGCAGCGCTGTTTCACTTGGTCTACACTATCACACTAAACTGCATTTGAGTGTGTTGAAAGTTATAATGTTATTCTATTTCTATGTGTTAGTTTGTTGGCTATATGAGACTAGCAGTAAGCTAGATCAACATTAGAATAACATACAGATCATATTCTAACATTTCATCATGTTGAACTAAATAACATTGATTAGTTTTATGTACATTTGCTCACCTGTCTAATAAAGTGTGAGAGCTCTGTCAAGTCGAAGTTTGTCACGGACGTGGAGCTCTCGGCATCTCGAAAACGCCACGCTGATATTGATCCTTGTTTTAGTTCTCCTTTTTTCCCCAAAGTCTGCTTGCCATGGTCCATAATGTTTGAACGAAACAACTGCAGCTAGACGTAACGCTGTTTTCCACGTCTGTCGCCATGGTTACTATGCTCGTACTGCACGAGCGGAAACCAGGGATAACGCGTATATTACGTCAGTGACAGGCGACAAGTGAAAATTCCGGGACGGACAATTATTTAAAATTGGAATTTCTCTGAAATTAAAAATATTTGGGTACTTTTGGGATATTGTAAGTACACAACTGCAGGAAATATATCACACTGTGCAAGTGATTTTTGGATTTTTTTTACAAAATTCTTACATATTGTACCTTTAACGTTCAAATGTAACCGACTAGTTGACTAGTCTAACAACGCGGCCGCAGAGGGACATTTTAAATAGTCTACTTAATATATGAATCAAACAGTCAAATCTCATACTGAATGCAGCTGAAAAATATATACAATGTGCTTGCCTTGCATTATGATCATCGTACAATCAACTGAATTATCATTATCAACTGAATCAATAGGCAGTGAGGAACCAATAAGTACAAACTCAATAGCCTATTATAAACAGAATTCCTCAAATTACAGTTAGCCAACATAAATCTGCATGTCAAGGTATTGTTGTTCGTTACCACCCCTTGCACATCGGGTTTGAACATGCATCATGTTTGTGAAAAGTACCTGTACACATGACAGGCAGCAAAATCACAAGAAAAGCTTGACGTGTACCAGCAACTACATTATGTAAGGGTAGTCTATTCGTTAGGATATTGATAGGCTGATGTAGGATCTGTTATTGTAAAGTTTTGATTCATGTTTCCCCTTTAAATCCTTATCAAATTTCACATCAGTAGTCCTAATTGTTATATGCCAATTTGACATGACTCAGCCTGCACAAAAGCGTTTACACAAAATACTCCCTTCACCTTGCTGGAGAAAACAAACGCATGCAAGATCTGGCATCAAATTAAATGATTTTGTTTTCCACTCCAGATATACAATACAATGATGTGTTATTTTAAACTGTAACATTAACATGACAGTCATTTAGATTTAGCCTTTGTAAAAAATAGACAGGAAAACATAAATGTGCAAAAAAAATATTTTATGTAAACAACTATTGTTTGCAATATCAACTAGCAAATGTTGACGACCATTGACTGGTTTTTTTGGGAGCAAGTACATCTACATAGCAGGCTACTGTCTCTTTCTCCAATATCTTTTCATCTTATGTTGCCTCTTCTTATTTAATTTCATCTCTTTTCTTATTCCAACCTCGTCTTGTCCCTTCTTCTCATCTCAACTCTTCTCTTGCCCTCATATCTTCTCATCTCTCCTCTTCTCTTCATTTGTGGAAGTAAAGGTGATGGGCTCTTGATGGGCTTTCCCGGAAGTGTGTAGCACTAAGTGTGTGTGTGTGTGCAGAAGAAGTGTGATTTTTCAGACCTGTGTGTGTGTGTGATGAGCGAGCTCTTTACTCAAGTGTCCTTAAGAATCCTCTCCTCTACCTCTCTGACTCCTGTCTCTGTGGCGACCCCTCTCACTGCTCTCCCTGCTCTAATCATCTCAGTACTAATTGCCCACGATGCAGTTCTCCGTCCTTCACTGAGAACATGACCCCCTGCTACTCGGCCTGACCCACACACACACACACAACTACTCGGCCTGACCCACACACACACACAAGCAGACATGGATGGAAAAAGCTAGGGTAAGAGGAGTGGGTGAAAGACCTTTCTTTACCCCTCTCTCTCTCTCCATTTCTCCCCCTTTCTCTCTCTCTCTCTCTGTCTCCATTTCCATCTCTCTTTATTTGAGAAGCTGTTTCCATGGTAACTGGAACACAATGTTTTGTTCTGCATGTAGCATTTGAATAATTTCATAGAGGAAACAAAAAGCCTCACTTTAACCTGCTCAACCTCCAATGTAGATATGTATGCATCTATCTATCTATCCTGATGTTGATTCAATACAGGTGAGAAATAAAATTCAGCACTCAAGATAGATTAAAAATAATGTTTGAAAAAGCTCAACATTCCTTGAATTACAGCTAAATGGTTGCTTGCTCTAACATTAGAGGTCTGGCCCCGACCAAGGATTTTCCTAGTCGCCCGTTTAAGCCATTTAATGATTAGTTGAACGTTTTTGATATTAATTGAAATACTTAAATCTATACTGGGCTAAGCGAATGGCCATGTAAAGTGTCTAACGTCAAGCTACTACTTACACATTTCAAATGATAAGATGTTTGAGATCGATGAATGATAGGCAAACATTTGGATTTCCTGCCCAACATGATTACCATAACGGCCAGCAGTGTTAATAATCTGGGCCCGGTTCCCCGATAACGCTCACTCTTAGCGCGTTAAGAAGACTCAAAAAGATATATATTACCAAAGTTGTTTATGTTCCTAAGTGTGTTCCCCGAAGTGTCCCTCAGGAAGCTTCTTAAGACGCTGCCTCTTACGTTCGACGTTACAAAGGCACTGTCCCAAGTGAAGGTGCTGAATTAGCTGGCATCGATTGCTCAGGAATCGATTTTCCACTTCACGCGAAGGTGCATTACGGCGTTATGAAAGACAACACGTTCTATGCAAATGAAACATTCCTCAAATTATTCCAGTAACATTTATTTTAACATAGTTTAAGTTATCAGTAAAATATAGACTATTAATTAAATTATCAAATTGTCAGTAATATGTTCACATGTTGTGACGGGTAGACGAACCGGGTATCCCTCGCTAATCATCCACCCTCCTTATCCCGTTGTGCCACTTGTGCCGCTTCTTGACATGGGTTTAACGACTTCTAAAAATTATGTAATACACTTTTATATAAATGGTAAGAATTGATTGGCAAGCAGCTGCAGTTACTTCTGTTTAATGCGGTATTGATTGCCATTGGTTAATGTTTTCAATAAAACCTATCTACAATGAACAGAGAGAGAGTTAGATACAGAATATGGTGGTAAGCGCAGGTCTGAGAAGGTCCAGCAGCTCCATAATGAGTTGTCTTGGGAGGCGATTTTTTTTAATATAGCCACGCCAGGCAAAATGTCAAAAGGGCTTAAGTTTTGCCGAATAAAACAATTGACATGGACTAAACGGCTCCGCGGCCGGCGCCGTCTTTGATCCAATACAAGGACACGTTGGATCGCTGCCATAGTTGGTCGCTTACGGGACACCACCATGCTTACCCATTTATAGATCTTAGCCATTTAGAGCCAAATTGTTTGCCAGATTTTAATTATCAAAAGTGATTGCCAATTTAAACACTTTAGTGACATTACGAAATAGCCTAGGCTAATTACCACCATATTAGTTCTGATACCAAATAAAGTCAACTTCATAAATAGGCCTGTATCCATTGCGAACATATTTTATTATTAGTCTTAAAATGTCCATAACATAAAATCATTGTTGAGCCACAACATTGTCAACATACCATAGTTTGACTTGTACTGCGCTGCGCTGATTTATAAAGACTGCTGCACAGTGGCGGCGACTAGCGTCTTGAGCTCAAACAACGCTAAGAGAGAGCTTACGAATGGTCCAGACCAACCTTACGAAAGTGTGACTTACAGAAGATATACTTAGCGTACGAACGTGTCGGGAATCGTGCCATAAGGTTAAGAGAGAGGTTAAGGAGTAGGTTAAGAACTACTCAGCGATAAGAACGTTTTGGGAACCGGGTCCAGTCCTACGGAGATTTTTTTTTCTGCGACCAATAAAAATTTGGTTGATCGGATTCTTCTCATCGACTAACGTTTGGTCAACTAATAGGGGGAAGCCCTAATTTGCAGCATTTCAACTTTCCACATATCCGTTGATTTATTTATTTTTTAAATATGGACATGAAGCTGTGAGAAATCTTCTGTGGAAAGTTGAGTTAATAATTTGTTATGCAAAAAGAAACCCAGAGGCCATGCAATATTATTTTTCTGTCTTGTTTTTATTTTTATTTTATTTTTTCAAAACAAATAAAAGTAATATGTATGCCATCTGGATAACATCATTTATTATTAAGTATTAATTATATATAATTAAATCATACATATTTAATTATTTGTATAATACATATTTATGTATGAATATGTAATCATTATTTTATTTTTATTAATGTAATTTTGATTTATAATCAAAAATAACTTACTGTATATATACTCTACATGTTTCTGTTCAGGTGACCAAAGGGTCCAACCGAACTGAGTTCGACTCAGCAAGAAAAAAAATTAAAGGGAGCATTGCCTGTGTGTGTCTTAGTTATAGGGAATCCTTTAATTAATGGAAATATTTCACCCTTGGGACTCAGACAAGCAAAAATGAATCCATGAATGTAGAATATCAAAGACAGAAGAATAACGGGTGAAATAAATTATATTATTAAAATTATTAAAAAATTTAAATTGTATTCATTATTCAAAAGTAAAACACACATTCAATCATTATTTAATGACAATAGTGTTTGATGTTTGGTGTGTGTGTCTGTTGATGGCTCATTTCAATTTACAGTGAGTTTTCAAAGAATTCTGTTCCTTACTAAGGAATCATACCATATAATCACTTTCATTAAAGCAACTATCAAAACAACAACTGCTTGCCTATGATCTCCTTTAGATAATGCAGCCTTTCATCCAATGTCAGATGCTTATGATAACAGCTCCAGTGTCCAGCTAAATGTAGAGGGATTTTAATTATTTGTCATCATTTAATGCTGTCTCTCTATCTCTCTTGTGCAAACACATGCAGACAATGCACATATCCTTGTGGAAATTTCATTTGACATCCATTACTTGTTATATAAGTTGGTCATAATATATGAATGAATCTGCTGTGCATTTTAAATTAAACTATATACTGCACCAACTCTATCTCTACTGGTTTTAAAATCAAAACAAGACATTATTTAGTCTCTATTTTTATGGGTTATTGTGAGGAGTGCACATAACTTTTTTTGGTCTGTTTCTCAAGGGAGCACCTGGACATGCTGCGTGGTACCCACACTTTACACGGCACACTTATCCTACAAGCTGTCGTCATCATCAAACATGATGATGATTTTTTTATTTTTTTTTATTAACATTAATGACACAGACAACAGCAGGAATATTAGCCTGCGGTCATTTTAAGACCGAATGCACGGACCGAATATACTGACACACATCCGGTTCCTTTTTCAGCTGTTCACTTATGACATAACCGAGAGAATACTTGCCGAGACGGGTATTTTGACATAATTTTGTGTGTGTGTCCATTCAAGCGCAAGTAAACGCGAAAGATAAATCAATTCGGTGTTCAAGTGCTGTCTCTCTCACACCTCTCACTGTCAAACACACCTCTCTCTCTCTCTCTCTCTCTCTCTCTCTCTCTCTCTCTCTCTCTCTCTCTCTCTCTCTCTCTCCGCACGCTTCGGGTGTGTGAGGCTGTGGGCACAGATAACGCGCGAGTCCCGATTTTCGCCTCTTCTTCTGCGTTTAAAACCGCTTGAATGTGTAAATGGCAAGACAAAACATGTTCAAATTATAAACTTTAAATCTATGATGGTTAAATTTAGCAGTTAATCCACAAATCACATGTGTGCCGAACCCTGGAGGCCTGGTCCGTACAGAGCACGGATCGACTGCGACCCCTAATAATTAAAGAACACACGTGTCATCATGATTGCTATCTTACGTGTCCTCTGCGTTTTCTGCTGCGCATCGTTTATTTTTACCACGCATGCGCACCGGTTATGTGCACCCCTGGTTATTGTGATTATCTCTTTTAAACTATAACTAGTTTAATAGACTATAACTTTTAAACAAGGCTTTTTTTTTTTTTCAAACTATCTTTAAAAAATAAATATGACTATTCAGCAAGGATGCATTGAATTGATCAAAAGTGACAGTAAATACATTTATAATGTTACAAAAGATTTCTATTTTAAATAAATGCTGTTCTTTTGAACTTTCTATTCATCAAATAATTCTGAAAAAATATGAATACAATTAATATTTTTCCACAAAATATTAAGCATGACAACTGTTTTCAACAGTGATAACAATAAGATATGTTTCTTGAGCACTAAATAAGCATATTAAAATAATTTCTGAAGGATAACGTGACATTGGAAATTGGAGTAATGGCTGCTGAAAGTTCAGCTTTCCTATGACAGAAATAAATTTAATTTAAATTAAATTTAAATTAAATATATTAAAAAATAAAAGTTATTTTAAATTGTAATAATATTTCATAATATTACTGTTTAGCTGTATTTTGATCACATAAATGTAACTTTGGTGAGCATAAGAGACTTCAACCTTATCAACCCCAAACAGTAGTGCATATGAAGTTCTTTGAATTTCAAATGATTTTCATTGTACTTTACACTCAAAATTGAATTGTAAAAGAGTTTACAATTTAATTTAAAAGGTATTCTATTCTAAATGGCACACAACCCTGATACACACACACACACACAAACAGACAGCCTTACCATTCTGGGGATGCTCCAAGGGTTTCCTGCGGACTTTGTGGCTGTTGTAGGTGAATCTGCGGTCAGGCTCGTAATCAGGGCGGGTGTGCGCCTCTCTGTAGTGTTTGTGATGAAGGTTGGTACCATCCTCTTCATCAGATGAGCTGGAGTAACTGAGCTCCAGGCCGGGGTGGGGCCGGGCCAGAGATTGGTACAGCTTCTCGTCCATCTCTGCTCTCACAATATCACACACTCAGAAATCTCAAAAACTCACTCAAAGCACACTACACACACAAAGAAAAAAAACAAAGAGAACAGGCAATGAACAGAAAACAAACAACAGCAGTTCAAATGTACTCTAAACTTTCATTTCACTGGTGCAATTTTTTGTAAAGCGATACATGAAACAGCTTGAGAACAAATGGCTGCTCTGTAGAAATGCATTTAAAGAGGCATGAAGGACAAAACAAAACAAACACTATCCAAAACCACCCCCATGTTTTAGCCAAACATTCATCGACCACCAAGAAAAGAGAGATGGTCTCAGAGGACAAATGAAAGAGAAGAGGGAAAGATAGATGGAGGGTGAGATGAAGAGATAAAGAGATGCTTAGATAGAGGAAAAGAGAGGAGATAAAAAGGGTGAAAGACTAGGGGGGAAAAGAAACAAACTCAAAACAAGAGAGAGTTATACAACTGCCCAGTAATGAAGGCAATTAAATCATGGAATTAACGTACCTCACTATACAGTACACCAGTCAATACTTTAAAATAATTAATTAGGATAAATTTCTTTTGTGTTGTAGTTAACCGAATCAATCTTACATTCTGAATTAGCTCCAAGTAAATCTATATTGATTCCTTTGACAGTGTATACAAGAAAACAAAATGATATCTAACAAATATGCTTTATTGATGCAGTCATCGGGAGCTCTTGTCATTAGGGATAATCCAATATTGTAGAGCTGTAACAAACTACTGGTATTGAAAATAATAATGTCATTAATAATAATAATTGATAATCAATAATGAAAATAACTGACACAATTTAACTGAAATTGTACATGTAACACTGGTAATTAATTATGTCTTTTTATGAGAACAGTAACTGTAATGGGATTCTAACATTACAATTTAAAGGAAAATATGGCTGCACGATTCTGGGGGGAAAATATATAACTGCGACTACGATTAAAAAACTCTAGGTTTGTTGTGCTTGCCTGTAGGGCTCCACAATTTGGACAAAAATGGTGTGATTATAATAAAAAATATTAATAAGTTTAGATGGTTGGCAAATGTTTCAATTTTAAATGCACGTCATAAACAATACAAACTCAGAGCAGATGCAGAGATGGAGTTTGTTACCTCAATGTCGAAAAGTGCTGCATGTTTCAGAGTGAAATGAGGCAAGGTGTTCTTTTAAATCTGAGCAGCTGATGATCCAGTGATTTCAATGTTTTGGGCAGCTCTGTTCACAGTAAATGCTGCTCAAAAACATTGAAATCACTGGATCATCAGCTGCTCGCATTTAAAAGAACACCGTGCCACATTTCACTCTGAAACAGAGTGCTTTTCAACTATGGACAAACAGTCAGTATGTTACAGACCTCCTTGACCCTGACCCAAGAACACAGACAACAAAAAGAAAAGAAAAAAAGGTAGTATTAAACATGTTGAAGTTAACATGTTCATTTTAAACACACATCTTTCTGACTGCATCCAACACCAACTGCATCCGTAGATCTTCATGAGAGTGGATTAGTGGGAAACTAATATTGGAGTCAGACAAGATCGTGCTTGAATTGCCCTGCATACATCTTATTCAGTGCTCTAGCATTGACACAATCTCTCTTTCTCTCTCACTCTCCAGAGAGTGTGGCTCCCTTTCAGCTTTTACTTCCCAGAATTTAAACGCTGACCATGACCTTTCCATGACCTTTGAGCCTGAAAAGAACATTCAGCGTTCAACAGAGGAGCGCGCAGGTAGGGGAGGGCCATTGAAAAACAAGATGCAGTTAGACAGGGAGAAAGAGAAAGGAGAGGCACAGCTGAAAGGAGACAGATGAAAAGGAGAGGTGGAACGGATGAACACTGGATGAAAGAGAACCATATGGGGTAGAAGAGTCAAACGAAGATGAAGACGGCGACAGGATAGGAACAGAAGCATGGCTGAAAAATGAAAGCGGGAAGGATGAGAATGGACAGATGAAGAAATGAAGAAGGATAGAAGGAGCTTGCAAAATGACCAGACAGGTTAAAGACTTTCTGGGAAGCATACAAGAGGGAGACAGACAGAGAAAGAAAGTCACTCTCATCCTGACATTGATGAAATGGAAGTTAAATATTACCATCAAATGCTCGTTAGTGTGTATACTCTGTATTGCTTTTATAATGGGTTACTAATTGGCTGATGCGGAAATGCGCGGCATGACTAAGTGATGTGGGAGGGGTATGCGAGTTAAATCCCTGTCAGTCTCTGGCAAGCTGCCTGCTGATTGGATGTCGTGCCAGAGCAAGTGCCAATTGAAGGCGGCGGTGACTTTGCAGTCTGGAGGCAGCATCTTTGCACGCAAACACAATTAATAGTCTGTTAGTTAATAGTGGCTGTGGTGAAAGCTCCCTTTATCTGTCTCTCTCGCTCTGCTCTCATGAGACCGTAGCCAAGCCAAGCCAAGTAGCAGAGGAAGCCGATCGAACACTATTACTACCATTTTTGATCAAAACGGAACTCACTGTAACGCGTAAAGTGGGTTAAAGGCCACTAAAAAAAAATGCGTGCGGCAAATAAGAGACGTAGACACACACGCACACTTGAAGCAGACAGATGGGGAGGGTTCTTATGGGAGTGCTGAATAAGTCTTTGTAATCAGATGATTATGATGATTACAGTGTAGGAGAACAAACTGCAGAGAGGGGACACAAACATGGGCACGAACCCAGGCATGTACACACAATTGTGTTCCTGCTCAAGACTACACAGTTTATGTTTAGGGATGCTCTTACTTTATCACTGAGCAACAGGTGAAAATAAAAGCTCTTACAGTAATAAAACCCTCCTTCGTATAAAGAACCATATTTTGCTGTAAAGAGTTCTTGAGTTGGGTATATTATATAAAACATTGATGTTACATTATAGGTGCTTCAGATCAGTGTATTAGTTCTATGTGTCTTCCATTAACAGAGGGAAAAAAGTCCTCCCCAAGCCTTTGAAGATATATTCGCTAGAGATATACCAGAAGCATATCTGAGTTTTATGTCAGGAATTGGTCAACACTGTATACCAAAATAATCTCTCTCTTTTTTTCAGGTACCATCTAACCAGCATCCAAGAGGACTTTTTGTCTAATTCAAAGAATATTATTTTTTTTCTATAGCAGATTTCAAAAATAAATACGGTTTTCACAAAAATATTAACAGCACAACAAGTTTTTAACATCAATAATAATAATAAATGTTTTGCAAGCACTGAATCAGAATATTAGAATGAATTCTTAATGATCATGTGACACTGAAGACTGGAGTAATGGCTGCTGAAAATTCAGCTTTGCCATGGCAATATATACAATATATATACCCGATTTTACCCATCAGGAATCGTCTGGATCATGAAAAGTGGGTGGTCCATACCTGAATGGAACCAAACCTGAATGAGAGTTTGCAGTATATAGTGGAGAACATTCCCTCTCTTCAACTGTCAAGAGCATATTTGATACTCTAATGGGCTATATTCTAATATTCTAATGGTCACACTACAAGTTTTCCTATGGCATCAGGCTTTAGTTAGAAAATAGATGTTTTTTAGCTTGTGGTATAAATGCTTATTTATTTGACACTCAGGGTGGCCAAACTAACTCAGTCTGGATTGATTTTCATACTCCTGCTGTTGATACACAACTGCGCATCTCTGTATCACCCAGTCATTTTAGCCATATAGTCAAGATCAGTTTATGTGTTGATGTTTCGACAGCTCAATGTAGAGATGGATCAATGTATGGACAGTATTAACACTGTGTCACTGAACTTTCCCAAAATAAACAAAGAGAAAATCGAAGGGCTCTTAGTCAGGGATAAAGGGCGGTGAGTGAAACTGTCTACAATGCGAAAATCCTCTCTTGAATACTAAGTCTCACGTTAAAATCCTCTATGTATCGCTGTGCACGAATTTGAATTTTAAGGTCCACATCAGGCAGTCCACTTAAACTGCTTTTTATCAGCTAACAAACATAGTCCACGCGCTTCTCTCTCGAGCAGATGCTGAGAGATTGATGCATGTCTGGACTGCTGCAATGCTCTCCTGTCTGCTCTTCCCGAGAACGCCCGGCTAGACTACAAATTAATGCTGCAGCACGAGCGCTGACAGAGAGCAGAATGAAAGCACACATTACGCATGTCTTAAAGTCCCTTCATTGGCCTCTCGTAAATTTTAGGATTGATTTCAAATTTCTGTTACCGGTGTACAGATCCCTTAATGGGTTTGCACCTAAATCCATTTCTAATAAGCTTGTGAGGATCGTTTCAAACTGGTCTCTTTGGTCTCCTAACACTGGCGTCCCAGCAGTCAGTAGTAAAACTCAATGCTCTCCAATGCCTGTTAAAAGAAATCGCACTCTTGATGAGTTTAAACAAAGCATTAACATTTTTAGCACATTTGATCACTTTTCCTTATTCATATGGCAGAAACTTTATTTTATGTATTTATTACATATGGTTTAATTGCTGTGCTATTTATTTATAATGTATTGTCATATTTTCTTTGATCTATGTGCATTGACTTTTTAAACTTTATTCTTTAACTGCACTATTAGTTGCATAATTTCCTGTGTTTAATTATGCACCAACCTTGCATTTAATCTTTCATGTTTGCCAACCGACACATTAATCTCCTTGCATTGCTGCAAGGTGATAATGTAGGGTTATGCACCATTCAAGTGCCATGTGCATATGACACAGACACGCTAATATGAATGGTTTTAAAAAATATTTGCTTCTAAATATTGTCAACAATAACATTAGCATGATTTGACTGCTGGGAACAGTACAATATTACAGGCAGCCTGTAGAGACATATCATATTTTCTCTCTCACACACACAAACTGTATCTACACACAGTGGATAATATTCATTCATCCATCTTAAGATTATCAGTGCAGACTTCCTGCGCTGATTCTCTCTAAAATAGTCACATACACACACACACACAGCAAGAGTTGACGTTCCCTCATCCATCTCTCTCTATTGCCAGAGTCACTTCCTGCACTGAACGATTCTCTCCCACACACACAAACACACGCACATTCTTCTGAGGAGAATCAGATCTGCAGCAAGAGAAAGCTCTTGCCCTGAGCAACTGCACAAACGTGTCAAAGTCCTGATTCTGCCTAAAATAAAAGCTGACAGCACACACACACACACACACACACACACACACACACACACACACATAAACACAGTCCGTAAACATGAAAGTCAAGCGCAGGTCAGCTAAGAATATTTCTTGCTGGTGGCATTTCTCTGCGCTCCCAAAAAAGTAAACACACACACAAACACACACTTTCTACATAAACCTGAAGCTAGTTAGACATCTTTCGGGGTCATATCTGACATAGATCATCGCCATGGAGACCCAGGCCGGAGGGAGGGGTTAAGGAAATGGATAGAGATAACGTCTACTTACAAAACAAATTCATATAATATTCTTCTCTTTTTTTATACAAATCACTCTTCCTCTACTTATCCTCCTACTTCATTGTTCTGTGCACAGGTACATTTGAAATGTTTAAACATGATGTATAATTAATTTTGGGTATATCAAACGGGCAATCTTTGGTCTTATTAATCTATAACTTGTACTTTTGAATGAACTGTTTGCTTGTTTCTTTTCTATTGTACAACCTTCTTATACGTTTATAATGGCTAATATTGTTAAAAAATATATATATAAATAACATGCCATATTTGGTATTGAGAAAGTTTCCGTTAGTGATTGTGATTTTGGCTTCAGTGAAAGTTAGGTACATTATAAAAAATGTATACATTGTAAACAATAAGACGCAACTTATAAATGCATTGACTAGCGCTGTCATGGGAAATCCCTTTAACTGTTAAAAGGACAAAGACAAAGATATCGCTTTCCTCAGCGGACATTCAAAAAGATTGACCTGAAGAATATGAGCTAGTGGCAGGTAATGTACTCGCTTAGTCAACCTCTCTCTCTCATTAGACGGTACTCTACTCTCCATAATAAAATAAACTTCAATGAAGCGAGTTCTAAAGTGACTTTTTAGAATTAGTAACGTAGGTTTGGGCTCAAGTGTTAAACTCAACTTTAATCTCAACTTGAGATTTGAGATTTGAATCCGTGGCGGAAGGAAGTAGTACCGCACAAAAGAGTTTTTTTTTTTTAAGACACTCCGTTGTTGTTTCTTCTTCTTGTTTCTGCTGTGGAACTGTTGTATAAACGCATTTTCACACTCGTAGCTGTGCGATATGGCTCTTTATCAGCATGGCTGTGATTGCCTGCGGAATAGTATTTGCTCTGGGCGCGCGCTTCGAATATGTGTGCACACAAATCTTCTCACACAGCGTACGAATACTGAATTGAGTTCTCTTTCGCGTGTTCTTGTGCTTGAATGTTTAAATTGGAAAGGCTTAAAAACACATGCAACGGATAAACTTTCAAGACGATGCAGCACTGGCATGATCGAAACAGTGACAGTTTGTTAAAGGAACACTCCGACTTTTTGAAACTTTAGCCTATTCACCTTATCCCCCAGAGTTAGATAAGTCCATACATACCTTTTTCATCTCCGTGCGTGCTGTAACTCTATCTGACGCACCCACCGCTAGCCTAGCTTAGCACAAAGACTGGATGTAAATGGTTGCAGCTAGCATACTAATCCAAATAAGTGACAAAATAGCGCAAACATTTTCCTATTTACATGTTGTGATTTGTATAGTCACAGAGTGTACAAAAAACGAAGTCACATGAGACACAGACATATTTTAACCGTATAAATACTGGGAACTATATTCTCTGAAGGCGAAGCACTGCTACTTGGGCGGAGTGATAACCGCAGCACCTGAGACGCGCTCTCTGCTCCTCACCACGGCGCGTCTCAGGTGCTGCGGTTATCACTCCGCCCAAGTAGCAGTGCTTCGCCTTCAGAGAATATAGTCGCCTTCAGAGAATATAGTTCCCAGTATTTATACGGTTAAAATATGTCTGTCTCATGTGACTTTGTTTTTTGTACACTCTGTGACTATACAAATCACAACATGTAAATAGAAAAATGTTTGCGTTATTTTGTCACTTATTTGGATTAGTATGCTAGCTGCAACCATTTACATCCAGTCTTTGTGCTAAGCTAGGCTAGCGGTGGGTGCGTCAAACAGACTTATAGCACGCACGGAGATGAAAAAGGTATGTATGGACTTTTCTAACTCTGGGGGAAAAGGTGAATAGGCTAAAGTCCCAAAAAGTCGGAGTGTTCCTTTAACTCTTGGCCATCGCGCAGTCCTATGTTGTAGCTTGTTCATAAAGGTTTGGAGAAATGCGATAAGATTTTATTTAAAGGTCCCATATTGTCAAAACTGAAATTTCCTGGCTTTTTTTCATGATAACAGAGGTCTAGGGGCTATGTAATTAGGCTACCATATACGTTTCAAAACAGTCAATCCACAGACAAATACACACAGCCAGCATATAGTAGCTGTGCCTTTTCACGAGCCGTTGCGACTTCCGTAAAAATGTGATGTCAGAACTACTCAGTCACCGCCTTCAGTCACCACCCCAAGCACTGCCCACCATCCCTCCCTCCCTTTGCCCAACCCCAGACAACATCGCATCCAACAACACGGACAATTCCAGTCGAGAAACAGTCGAGAAAATGCTGTTCAGTCGATGGATGTCAGGAAACTACATCACTGCACATGGCTTCCGAACAACATTAATATAAGAGACCAGTGGCTAATGTTTATTTATTCGGAAATACCACAGCAATTTAGTTCGACCTAAACCGTCTGTTCTGCACATTTCACAAGTGACTGCTTCGTCAATCAGGCACAGTTCAATGCCGGTTTTTCAAAGAAGCTACTCATCAAAGATGCTGCAGTCCTTACATTGTTGGGTCTGACCTCAAATTCGCAACCCGTAAATAAACTTCTAACACATTTTATGTTACATTATGGAGCCAGCATAATCTGAAATTATAATTTGTAAACGGATATGCAACACTAACGTGTTGCTAAGTTGATGCTGATGTGTTGTTTTGTACAGTCTATGGTTGCCACAGGCTTTGATAGAATATCTGTTGGAAACAAGACAAAATACTTTGTTTGTTTTCCTATCCCGTTGTTTTTATTGAGTTAAAGACGGTGAGATTGAGTTCACTCAGTCTCTGTGTCTTTTGTTTTGCTAACAGAAACGTTTAGTGTACTTGCATGGGTAACGTTATTTCAAAAGTCTGAGTTTGTTTACAGACTCTGTAAGAGTTTAAACGTTAACGTTAAATCTGTGAGCAGCATTGCTGTAATGGTAATTATAATACTCTTACAATTTTGCCGTTTATGCGTTTTAATATACAATATGATGTGATGCAACAGCCAAAATCTGACACATATGTACATAGATTAGTAATTTAAAATAAAATACCAATCAAGGATATCAGAGTGGTTAGAGAATAATCATATGACTCAAATATGACTCAAATGTTAAAATAACGTTTCAACATTATTTTAAAATAAAGTTTACATATGTACTAAAGATATGTTTAATTATATAGTGAATTTAATAAACATTAATAAATATATATGTACAGTATATACACACACACACACTACTGTTCAAAAGTTTGGGGACAGTAAAATGAATACTTTCATTCAGCAAAGATGCATTAAACTTATCAAAAGTGATAGTAAAGACATTTATAATGTTACAAATTATTTCTATTTAGTAAGTAGATGCTGTGATTTTGAACTTTCTATACATCAAAGAATCCTGAAAACAATGTATCTCTGTTTTCACCTAAATATGAAGCAGCATAACAGCTTTAAACATTGATAACTTTGCGTTCACACTGTAGAAAGATTTGAGGACACTCTGACACTATGACGTACAGTAGATGGAATGCTTGGTCTTTTTTTAAACTTTATTTAAAGGGGCCGCAAAGCAAACAAGCATGTTGATCGGTATTTGTGCAGACTGAAATCTTTTAAATGTGAAAGTAAGAAATTGATCGATGGAAAGCAATTATAGTTACATGTTTGCTAACGAAATAAACCAAATAAAAGCCATTTGTGTGGTGTGGCTTTTGTGTTCATGGTTAAAGGCACATTATGCAAGAATTGTACCTTAATATAACAGCTTCAAAGTAATTTCGGTGGTAAACAAACTCATAGTAGGGCGAATCATCCTGGTAGTAAAGCTTGGGGGGGGGGGGGGGGGCGCCGCTGTAAAAACCAGCAATGCAAGTTTGAGAGGAGCGCCCCCGACAAATCTCGCGAGAATTACGACATGCTTTACGGCAACGACGTCACACACATCAACAACAACATCTGAAGCAAGAAGACACTTGCGCGCATTTCAGACGTGATATTCGACGATGGAAAAAGCAAAGAAAACGCGGTCGGAAGAGACTAGGAAAAGGAAAAGAGAATCTGACCGCGTGAGGAACCGGACAAGAGTCCCACTTGGTCGGGCTTTCACTAGTTGGCGCGAGCTAAAAAGCAGCACTGGATGCAACAGCGATGCTGACCTGGCAATCTTGTTGGTGGACTAGTAAATAAATCTCTTATTTCTAAACTTGTTTGCGTTCTATGTTGTATGTTGTTGCGCTTGCTTGTATTATGTCATTTGTTTTACGATGCTGTTCATTCATCCATTGTTGATAATTAGACCAGTCCAATAATTTCTACATATGTCTAGCTAGCTATTTACGACAGTGCACGTATTCCACAGCGACTACAGGGGTCGCTGTTTGACAAAAACACAATTTCTACATAGTGTGCCTTTACTTACTTACTTACATATATCGCCCAAGACGCGCCACGCCGCTTCTCGCCGGAGCTCGCCACCGGCTCACATTGAAAATGAATGACTTCCGGCCACTTTGACGCTCGTCGGCGGCGGTGTGAACGCACAGCAAATAGCATTTATTGAGCACCAAATCAGCATATTAGAATGATTTCTGAAGGATCATCTGACAAACTCAGCTTTGCGTTCACATGAATAAATTACATATTAAAATATAGTAAAAAATAATTTGACCTCAAGCAGATTTGGTGAACTTATTTCAAAAACATTAAAAAATATTTTGAACTGTATGAATTAGGAGAGGGTGAATGAGTATGTATCGGGTTTTATGGTCTTATGTTGTATTCTTCAGCAAATTAAAAGCTGCTTCGTCATGAATACCAGGAAAGAAGGGCCGAGGTGAAATCAAACAATTATAATGTCAATAAAGACACACTATTCATTTGTTTACATTCATTACTTACCCCTCTCTCTCTATCTCTCTCTATCTCTCACTCTCTCTCTCTCTCTCTCTCTCTCTCTCTCTCTCTCTATCTCTCACTCTCTCTCACTCTCTCTCACTCTCTCTCTCTCTCTCTCTCTCTCTCTCTCTCTCTCTCTCTCTCTCACTCTCTCTCACTCTCTAATGGTATTCTATACTCTTGTGTATCTAAATGCTTTTTGTCACCTCACCACCCCATCTCTCTCGATCCTGTTAGGCTAAAGTATCTGGGTGTGCTCATTCTGGAGGGCTTTTCTGAAGTGTTTCTAATTCTGGCCTGCGACTCAAGTGAAAACACTCCGTCTCACACACACACACACACACACACACACACACTGCAGTGGCTCACAGCCCCATTTAGCTGATGTGCGTGTGTGTGAGTGAGTGATATGAGAGCTAAAAGCTTGTCCTTCAAAAACTGTCAGCTCTGCTCAAGCTCAAAACAAATGTTTCTCTTCTTATTGTGTGTGTGAGTGAGTGAGTGAGTGCGTGCGTGAGTGAGTGAGTGAGTGAGTGAGTGAGTGAGTGAGTGAGTGAGTGAGTGAGTGAGTGAGTGAGTGAGTGAGTGAGTGAGTGAGTGAGTGAGTGAGTGAGTGTGTGTGTGTGTGTGTGTGTGTGTGTGTGTGTGTGAGAGAGAGAGTTTATCATGCAGTTTATCAAAACAGATTTCATTATTCCTATTTATACACAATAAACTGTTATTGCAACATGGTTATTTGGGCTAAAAACTACTCCAGTGTTCAAATGACATTACGCCAATGTTCAATAAAGCCTGAACTAAAATAAAGTGATATCTAGTGGAGAGTGAGTTGAACCCATATGGAGTGTGTAGGTGTTTGAGTTTGCTGAGGATGAGGGTTAATCACTAACGTAGGGAGAGAAGGAGAGTGTGAGACAGAGAGAGAGGGGGACAGAAGGCAGTGAGACAGGTTTTTCAAATACAAAGAAAAGGTCCCTTCACAGTGAGTGATGCTCCTAACCGATATTATGAATTATGACATAACCTGACAAAAGCATCAAGTGAGCATACACATAGACACCACATAATGAGAGATGGAAGAGGAGAGTTAAAACATAAGTGTAAGAAGACAATACAGATTGTTTTGATATTTCAATCACAAAAGTTCAGTTTCACACAGTCCTTGGGACAATGTTCCCTCTAATATTTTGTTCTTACAGCATATGCCTATTGGACAGACACATAGACTAGGGGTATAATGGATCGCAGTTGATCCGTTATCCGTACGGACCTCATAGAGTGAAAGTTTATCATTTGCACATGATTTTAATATACACACTCAAGCGAATTTAAACCATTCCAGCGCAAGAAGAGGCAAAAGATAACTCGATTGTGTACTGTTATCTGAGCGTACAGCCGCACACACCCAAAGTGCGCACACACAGAGCCGCATTTCAGATACACAGAATTGATTCCTCTTTTGCGTCTCCTTGCACTTGAACGGACACATACACAAAATTATGTTTAAAAAAAACATATTCATCGTAAATACATTTGGTTATGTCTTAAGTGACGTAAAACAGGTGAGAAAGAAATCAGATGTGTCTCATTATATTGCATCCGTTCATGAGTAGGGTTGGGTATCGAGAGCCGGTTCCAATTTAGAACCGGTAACAAATTTGCAAAAACCGGGGATTCGATAAGACCCACATATTTCGATTTCGCTTATCGATTCCTGACTTTCTCAGTCATTCTTGCGCGGTGCTGGTGAATACAGCTGTATTGATCTGCCAGGACCAGGCTCGCACAGGGATAGGATTTCATTATGCACATGTAGTTGGGGGCCTTAAGCACATTTTCGCGCAAATTCATCTAAAATCGTCAAATTTGGCACAGATGTAGCTCACATTATACTGAAATGATTTAGCTAGGGCGCCGGAGCCAGCGACCCTCGGGGCCAAGATGGCGGCCAAATCCAAAATGTTCCGACTATAACTTTTGAACCACATGAGTTACAAATACAAACTTGATATGTTTTTCAGCTTAATTGATCATGGGAAACACATAGGAATGTTATTTATGACCCAGTATCTCTGGACCCCTTGATCCTCCAATTCCAATATGGCTGCTGTCCAAAAAAGCATTTTGGACTGTAGTATGGGGCCTTACACCCCATTGTTCGCACAAATTCATCTACCCGCACCAAATTTGGCACATATGTAGCTGAGAGCATACTGAAATGATTTAGCCAGGGCGCCCGAGCCAATGGTCCCTGAGACCAATATGGCCGCCGCCTGACAGGGATTCGGCTATAGCTTTTGAGCCAGATAAGATACAAATACAAACTTGATGTCTATTTTACCTTTTTTGACCATGGGAAACCCGAATACTTACGTTTATGATTGGGTATATCAAGAAGACTGGTAAGACTGAAGCCAAAACGCTTTTTCGGATAGCGGCCATATTGAATTTAGGGAATTTGGGGGAAATTGCACCGGGTTTGATTCGATGGAGTCTCCCAGCCGCAACAACGCACCAGATAAAGCTAAAAGTAGCAACAGCAGCATCTCTCACTCAGGTACAAAACATACAGATGAGCCAACATTCGACTCCAATTTAGACCTGCATAATTCAGGATAAACTGAGAATCTATTTGGTTTAAAATAGTTTTTGTTTTGTTTAAAATGGAGATCACGGTTACATACATCAAACTACACAGAATAACATGTTCCAGTCTATTTTTTTTTTTTTAAACTAATTTGAATCATTAATTCAAACACTTTTAAAACTAATTAATTCAGTTTATCATTAATAAATACCGGTTTAATTAATGGATAATTCACTGTTTTTGAATAAATCTCTTGAATCTTCCTGAATGAATAATTCATTGAAAACAAATTGTAACAGTTGATTGTTGCCACCTACTAGAGTAATAATGTAATCAACAAAATCTTTATTTGAAGAGACTCCTTTCACTTTAGCCATGGCGGGGAAGATGAGCAAAGTAAAACTGAATGAATGCTAAAGGGCGGTGACAAGAATTGTGGTGAAAGTTTGCAGTTTATTGGTTATAGCTAAAAAGTGGCAAGAATAAAAGGTCGAAATATTTATTCTTCAAGTATTTCCCCTTCTTTTTCTCTCCACAAAATATTGGAAACAAGAATCCATAAGAACCAGATTCGCTAAGGAGAATCAGAACAAGAATCGCTAAAATTGAAACGACACCCAACCCTATTCATGAGGTCTTAAAGTGACAGCAGCCTATAAATATAACACTACAGTGTTTTACATTTAATTATAAAATTTTTGTACCTGAATACTACTGCAAGACCTTACTTTATTTGTAACTTACATTGTATCTATGGTTGCAATTTGTGTATTTGTTCTTATTTTATTACTGACTGTTCATTTGTCTTTAATAATGTTTAATTATTAAAAGCTAGATTTTTGCTGTGGTATCGAATACTTAAAGTGGGCTTTAAGGAATGAAAAGCAAAGTTACATTAACCCACCCTCTCCACACACACTTTTTTTTTTTGCTGATCCAAAAAATTATCCGATCCATGACTCAAAAAATGTAATATGATCCGAACCGTGAGGTTATTGATCCGAACCGTGAGTTTAGTGATCCGTTGCACCAGCAACATAGACCAAGACCAACATCTTTGTATACACATTTACATACATTTTAATTATACCATTTTTTAAAAAACATTTTAATTAATAAATAATGAATTATAATTATATAATATCTCTATTAACACACACACACACATACTGTATATGTATATATATATATTAGGGGTGGGACCAGGGGCGTCGTCAGCCGATTTTGCCGGGGCTTCAGCCCCAAATGTTTTGAGTGCAGCCCCGAATGTATTTTGAAAAGTCGACTGACAAATATGAAACCGGACAATAGCCTTTGTAAACCCCCGAAATCATAAGTTGCCTTATTTCATTGTGCTTTGGCTTTGCTGCTGTCTCTGACTGATGATTGTTGAAATATGTGTCTCTCACACAGAGACGCACCACGTGAGTGATTTCAGCCTATCCTAGAATATCTCCAGGATCTGCGCGCAACAGCAAACAATCTCACAGTAATTAAAAAAAAATGTATAAATAACGCAGTCAGCACCGCCGCACAGCCCTCTGTCAGACCAGATGTTGTCAGGCTATATGTCAGTAAAACTCAGAAAAACGAACTTTCCTCTCGTGTCAGCCGTGTGCTCGCAGCGCGCACTCTTCAATAGAGGGAATGCATTAACGTCACTTCCCCGCCGGAACACGCCCCCCTCAGCGGGACTGAGTGGCAGAAGAGCTGCTGCGTGACTGGAGTTAAAAGGGGAAACTGCGTTAACGCGAGTAAAACAAACTATTATCAGTTTAAACTAAAAGTTGGACTCGATATAGTGTTCCTTACAACTTATCAAAGATCCAGTGATCCATGGATATTGACATGCAGCCAGGAATCGTGTTTCCTGACATTTATATGTGCCTGATTTCGACGCCGGGGAAATAAATGAAGACAATTTGCCTGTAAACGTTTTATATAAATACAATATAGATAGGTCTAAATCCGAGTGATCACTTACATTAATGTTATACTGTATATTATCATCATATCGTCCAGCCCTAAAACTTGTATAGTTTTTTGTCAGTGTTTATTTAAAAACATCCAATTATGCAGAATATAGTCTGTTCTGTAGCTTTTTGCAGTCTGTAAAAATATACAGTACCTCAGATTTCTGGTCAAATCTAGTTGTACAGTCAATCGCAAAGCTCTTTCCCGTTTTAGATGTGTTTTGTGTGATTTTCACGGCGTTCACGCTGAAAACAAATGCTGCCGCTCAGTCTTTTTGCCACTTGTGGGCGTGACCGCATTCACTCCGGCCGACAGCGACGTCATGCGCATACCCTCTATATCACGCGCAAATGCGGCGGGCCCTGTATGATCACGCAAAAGAAACTACGAGCATGTACCGTCGTGTTCTGTCGTCAGTTAAGTATTGAAATAACCAAAAGGGAGATTAAAGCTGCGTGAAAAATCCTGTCGGGGCTTTTGTATTCCTTTGTAGGCTACATAAATGTTACACATTTTGGCTCATTTTTCATTAATATTCTAAGATTTTATCAATATTGCAAACAAAGTCATCAAAACTTACTTGTGTCATTTTTTTTTTTGTGACCAAAAATGTGAAAAATACACCTAGCCTATATGATCGTTCATGACTTTTAAGTATAACCCAATTTGTCTAGATCTGTAATATTATTTCCTTTGTATAATGAGCTTGTCTTTGTTTTAAATTATTTTGTATTTTTATTGTTAACTGCTGCGCAGTCATGTGATTTAGTCAGCTTGATTAACATTATTACAATGTATTCCTAATTTAACACAGATGTTCTTTGCTAATTACAGAAACTATAAGCACAATTCATAAGTATAAATATATATTTATAAAATTTATAAGTATATATATTTGTATGGTCCTCGAATGTGTTCGAATTTTTCACCAGTATCAGCCTTTTCACTGTTTGTATCACTCCGCTTGTCTGTGTTTGCCCAACTTGCATCATTAAGCCAGTAGGTGGCGACAAGTGACTGTCTTTATGAGTGAACAATTGAACTTTAATTGAACTGATTAGTGCCAAAAAACATTGATTAACTTAAGAAAGAAACAAGTTGCTGAAACCAATCTTTAAAGGGATACTCCACTTTTTTTGGAAATAGGCTCATTTTACAACTCCCCCAGAGTTAAACTGTTCAGTTTTACCGTTTTTGAATCCATTCAGCCGATCTCCGGTTCTGGCGGTACCACTTTTAGCATAGCTTAGCATACATCATTGGAGTGGACAAGACCATTAGCATTTCTCAAAAAAAAAAATGACCAAAGAGTTTCGATATTTTTCCTATTTAAAACTTGACTCTTCTGTAGTTACATCGTGGACTAAGACCGACGGAAAATGTAAAGTTGCGATTTTCTAGGCTGATATGGCTTGGAACTATACTCTCATTCCTGCGTAATAATCAAGAATTATGATTATGATATGAGGGGTATGCCCCCGAACCCCCCTAACTACCTCACATTTGAATGTGCGTGACTGTGTGGTATTGTGGGCTGGTGTGGTTACAGTGCCAGGAATGGATTTTTTAACCAGTCTGCCCCCTGCATATAGGCCTGCAATATACATTATTCTCTGTATCGAATCATGTTATCTTATTACCCACCCCAGCCCCTGATGTTTCGGGTTCAGCCCCTGATGTTTTTAAAACCTAGAAACGCCCCTGGGTGGGACGATACAGGTACCTCACGATTCAATTCTGTGGCGATATGTGGTCCACGATATGATAATATCACGATTCGCGATATCTACGATATTCAATATATTGGAAGAAATTTCATCAACGATATATCACGATATATGTGACTGAAAAAAAAAAAAACAATGCATGTGTACATATTGAGAATTAATATACCGTAAAACTTCCCGGGTTTTTATTTTCCCAAATCGTCGAACTGCACCGGCTTGTATTCGAGACAGGCGTCTATATGAGACAGGCCTTTATAATTTAGTGTTGAGATGTTGTTCATTGAGTTTAGGCGAGTCTCTAATCTCTAAAAAATCTCCAAATGCTCCACGTGAAACTGCGGTCTTCCGACCTTTTACTATCGTGTCAATTCGCTCTGTGCACGAGAAAAATGCTAACTTCCGGCTTGAGGGTGGAAATTGGGTACTTCGTTTCCGGTTGCCGTCTTGTTTACATCAGTGGACCGGCGTTAAGTTAGTTTAATCGTTCGCAATGGACCTAAAACATAAAAAAAACCGATTCACTTTTCAAAGGGCAGTCGGTGGTAATACCATAATTCCTCAAATAAAAGCTGGGGCCTTTATTTACCTAAACTGCAGAAGGTAACAGGCTTTTATTAGAGGCAGGCGCTTTATTTAAAAAAAATCTAAATCAAATTTCCGTCTGGGTTCCATGCTCCTCAAGACAATTTCGTTTTCATTAAAGTTGTTGAAAAGACCGTTACACTAGCAGCACTAAATTATATGTGTGTTACATCTATTGTCTACTACCATCTATTGGCTGTACGTTACGATGAACTTGAATGCATATTAGGGGATGTTTACACCTGGCCACTTCATGTGTTTTCTCAGATCGGAAAGCTCTCTGATTTATCAAAACAATTCTACTTAAATCTGCTCACAAATGCGTTTTCGCAAAACGGATATAAATCTTCAATTCCCACGCTATATGCGGATTTAATGGAGTGGACGTCACCGAAAGCAACAGATATGAGCTGCATTTGATAGATCAGCTCATTTCTAAATCAAAAGACCGCAATAAGCGAGAGCGGCAACAAGCCTGGTAAGATCATTTCGTTTCTTTACTTTTAATGATGAGGAGAATTGTCTGCGACTTACTTTCACTTTAATTTGCAATAGTTTGCACGTTGGCTTTATGGATAGATGCTCGGCTGCCGTGATGCGTGTTGCAGTAGCGTTGTCACATCTTGCTATAACATTACATAGCCTATAACACGCTCTCACACTTATTTTTTAGCGTTTTTGGGAGGAGTAAAATTTAGATACGTGGTTTCAACAATCAGATGCATTTGATTTACACTTGTGCAGTTTCGTCTGGAATCTCGTCTCAGATCTCCTCCTGAAGAAGTGGTTTGAGCGATCGGATTTAAATTGTCTCGAATGTGCTTCGGATGGCATTTATACATGGTCTTTTCACGATCAGATCACAGAACACGCATGAAGTGGACAGGTGTAACATCTCTTCAATGAAAGTCATTTAGGAGATTATCCACACTAATTTTCCCCCGGCCTTTATTTGTCCGCGTTGATCACGCACCCGGCCATTATCAGAGGCCCGGCGTTTATTTGAATACCGGTTTTTATTTGAGGAATTACGGTAACCAGGCGCTGCTGCATTGTGAAAAGTAAACAATGTTTAACGTTACTTCTACGTCGTCCATCAGGCTACCGGAAACTAGACACCCCCTATCGGTTTCGCAGCCGGAAGTAGCATATGCTAACGTGCACATATGCTGCGTCCCAATTCGCATACTATCCGTCCTAAACAGTATTCGAAAATAGAATTAGTACGTCCCAAATCGTAGTATGTTGAAATGAGTGTCCCAAAGAGACCCGGATGGTCTACTATATCCGGTCAGAATCCGAAGTGCAGATCGATGCGCACTCTAACGGCTGATATTGCCCACAACCCATCGCGCGTTGGACGAGGATTCGGTTAGAACTACAAACACGAATGAAAAGTGTTCAAAAACTACAGACATGGAGGACGCGCGAGTCCGGCGGTTATGTAAAGAGGTTTAGATAAAGGGGTTTGAGTGATTAATTATCAGTATCTAACCTGACGAAAATGTATTTATTCAATGTTGTCCACATTATATTGCATCTGCGGCAGCATTGTGAACTTTTGCAAAGATACGTTTAGCCATTAACTTTTAAATGCATTATTATATTCAAATTCCAAACACATGAGGAGTCTCCGCATGAAAGGCCCATGACTGGCAGATGAACGTGCGACAACAATTCTCTCCGAAATGGTAAGAAGTTATATTAGATTGAATGGAGGATTTTAACTGTGACAAGATGATTGACAGGGCAGTTTACGGTGATAGGATGCACGCGACAGATCTGTACGTTGAAGATGAGGAAGTAGTATGTCCCAAAGCTTGCCTACTCTTTTGCTACACACTCAAAAGTATGAACTTTTTCTTCACAAAAAGAGTACATACTTTTAGGGCGTAGTATAAGTAGGCGAATTGGGACGCAGCGATAGTCTATTGATTTTGATTAATATGCGCGAGGGAGAGAGCAAGACAGCGCTCGTGTTGTTTGAAGACGTGAGAGTGCGCGCGCGCGGCCGTTGCGCTCTCTCTGCTCGTAAAACCCGAAGTGTCTCCACACTTTAGAGTGGAAACTAGCGGGTGGGTCTTTGATTCGTTTTTTATTGTTTTCCGCCATTCTTCTCGCTTCTCTCTGTTGTTGTTAGTTAACTTGTGTTCTTCACCGGCCGCTGTTTGCGCCACTTTACCCCTATTTACTCGAACAGCGCCCCCCGCAAACAGAATGGTAGATATTGGGTAGTGACAGTGACACTGACAACGGGTAAATTAATCATTTTGTGTTGTAATAAAATATCGATATTGGGCGTTAGTGTATCGATTATTTATTGCGACAGAGAGCACAACAATATATTGCAATATCGATTTTTTTTCCCACCCCTAATATATATATATATATATATATATATATATATATATATATATATATATATACTAACACACATCTGGCACATCTGTTTATTTGGCTACTGTTAAATCACTGAAAAATCTAACACACATTCGCACTCATGCACACACACAAAGACACACTCATGTATATACACACACCCCCTACAGGATTAATCCTGTAAACAAAGAATTCAGCATTCATCACCAGCCAAATATCCATGATCAGAACTAGGCCAACACATGATATGTGTGTGTGTGCTTTGCAGCCTATACTATATGCTGGCATCATTATTTTTGAATTTGAATAAATAATGAGGGGGGAACACATTTTATACTGCGAGTGTGTGCGCTTGTCTTAGCAGCAGGGGAGAGCACAGAAAGAGAAAAAAACATGTCTGGAAGGTATGTAAATTTTTATGCGTGTATGTTTGGAGGGCAGCCTTCAATGATGTTGTACAATCTCTTTCATTTCTGGTCAGCTCCATTTGTGTCACATTCCCCTTCAATCACCGGACGTCGGTCTCTGATCATTCGGATGGCAGTCACGCCGACTCACACATGAAAGGGATGTAATGTGTGTCATACACACACACACACACACACAAATCGTCCCCTGATGAGCAACAGACAAATAGGATTTTTTGCTTCCAATTGTGAAATTGCTGACAAGGTAAAAATGTAGGAGTCTTTGCTCACACACACACACACACACACACAGTGCTTGGTTTAGGCATAAATATAAAGGCAACATCTAAAGAATGCAAATGGAAAAAAGCCACGGAGAGAGATGAAGTGACAGAGAGAGTGTGTGTGTTGATGTGTGTGAGTCATTCACACTGGAGACAGTCGCACACTTTTTGATCACTAAGAGACTTAATTAGACTCTATTCTTGCTGTCTGTCTCTCAGTGGGCTGAACGTAACACTTCACTGCTGATAAGGAGCATGAGGAGAAAATCATTCTCTTCCCCATCTCGCTTTTTCTTTCTCTTCCTCAGTGGGAATGAACTAAGAGTTTGCAGGTGTTGCTACTAATGACATAAATACGTAAACCTTTGCAATAATAAAAAGCCAATTTCCTTCATTGGTCCGCTGATAATGTTCAAGAGTAAATAAGCGCAAAACATACAAATCTCATTTCCACCAGAGAAATAATAGCATTGCTTGTGCCAATCTGATGCCATGCTGTATACAAATAGCTATCGCAACCCAGATCTAGAATTATTGGAGCACTCCAGACTTATGAGACAATGCTTTATTCCACCCATGTTTGCATGGGAGCGGCCTTATATTTAAAAGGCATGTGGGGACACACACCTGCGGTCAGAGAATGCTGGGAGGAAACTCTCCTGCTCCCTGGGGCTGACTTTTGCACATTATTATTAGATGTCGCTGGGGTGTGATCTCTATCTTTACACTCTCATCCAGCAGGTGTGTATGTCAACAGAGTGATTTACTAAACAACACGGCTTACAGGAAACAGAGCCTGCTGCGCTCTGATTGGATAGAAAGATTAACAGTCAAACTAAACTAAACACAATAAAAGTCAATTAAACAAACTAACTAGAATCATACATGACTCAATAAAAATATCAAACTCTACCAGAAGCCTGAGTATAAAGGTGTTCATAATGCCTCATAATGTCGTCTAACAAATAATTGTAATACATCATCATACTTGCCTATATACACTCACCTAAAGGATTATTAGGAACACCATACTAATACTGTGTTTGACCCCCTTTCGCCTTCAGAACTGCCTTAATTCTACGTGGCATTGATTCAACAAGGTGCTGAAAGCATTCTTTAGAAATGTTGGCCCATATTGATAGGATAGCATCTTGCAGTTGATGGAGATTTGTGGGATGCACATCCAGGGCACGAAGCTCCCGTTCCGCCACATCCCAAAGATGCTCTATTGGGTTGAGATCTGGTGCCTGTGGGGGCCATTTTAGTACAGTGAACTCATTGTCATGTTCAAGAAACCAATTTGAAATGATTCGAGCTTTGTGACATGGTGCATTATCCTGCTGGAAGTAGCCATCAGAGGATGGGTACATGGTGGCCATAAAGGGATGGACATGGTCAGAAACAATGCTCAGGTAGGCCGTGGCATTTAAACGATGCCCAATTGGCACTAAGGGGCCTAAAGTGTGCCAAGAAAACATCCCCCACACCATTACACCACCACCACCAGCCTGCACAGTGGTAACAAGGCATGATGGATCCATGTTCTCATTCTGTTTACGCCAAATTCTGACTCTACCATCTGAATGTCTCAACAGAAATCGAGACTCATCAGACCAGGCAACATTTTTCCAGTCTTCAACTGTCCAATTTTGGTGAGCTCTTGCAAACTGTAGCCTCTTTTTCCTATTTGTAGTGGAGATGAGTGGTACCCGGTGGAGTCTTCTGCTGTTGTTGCCCATCCGCCTCAAGGTTGTGCGTGTTGTGGCTTCACAAATGCTTTGCTGCATACCTCGGTTGTAACGAGTGGTTATTTCAGTCAAAGTTGCTCTTCTATCAGCTTGAATCAGTCGGCCCATTCTCCTCTGACCTCTAGCATCAACAAGGCATTTTCGCCCACAGGACTGCCGCATACTGGATGTTTTTCCCTTTTCACACCATTCTTTGTAAACCCTAGAAATGGTTGTGCGTGAAAATCCCAGTAACTAAGCAGATTGTGAAATACTCAGACCGGCCCGTCTGGCACCAACAACCATGCCACGCCTTTCTTTCCCATTCTGACATTCAGTTTGGAGTTCAGGAGATTGTCTTGACCAGGACCACACCCCTAAATTCATTGAAGCAACTGCCATGTGATTGGTTGATTAGATAATTGCATTAATGAGAAATTGAACAGGTGTTTCTAATAATTCTTTAGGTGAGTGTATATTCATGGTTAAACTTTGAAAAGGTATAAATCACATGATAGCATTATATAACAAATGTAACTGGGAGTTGATCCTGTGTATTTCTGCACTATGCTATTTAAAAAGCATCAAAATGTAGGCTATGTATAATAGTTACAGTTATTAATGATAAAATAAAACTGAAGATGGTGAATCCAAGTTGGATGCTTTATATTTAGAGCTGGGCAATAAGTTTAAGGAGAACTCTGGCGCAAAATGAACCTTTGGTCTAATTACACATTGTTACTCAACCGTTATCTGAGATTTGTTTTCATGATTATCGATTGTAAATAGCTTTATCTCTAAAAACAGTTTAGCCTATAACGCTAGTATAACGCTATATAGGGCATAGAGTAATGACAAATAAAAATCGCTTGTTAATACCACTAACAAGGCTCAAAATAGCCCCACACTAACACTGTAGCATAATGAGGGTCCCTACCTTCAAACCGAAGCATTGAGAACTTTGTCAGTGTCCAGACAGTTTAATAAGAAGATATTTTATACATACAGTCAACTTCGCGTATACAGGCAGAAGCCATCTTTGAAAAACAGTCTCTACCAGTTGATCTACGAACGCCGATCCAAGTGCGCTGGTGAGATGTGAACGAGCTATAAGTTGTGATAAGGTGAGCGCGAACAGCAGGCTTGGATCGGCGTTCGTAGATCGACTGGTAGAGACTGTTTTTCAAAGATGGCTTCTGCCTGTGCACGCGAAGTTAACTGTATGTATAAAATATCTTCTTATTAAACTGTTTGGACACTGACAAAGTTCTCAATGCTTCTGTTTGAAGGTAGGGACCCTCATTATGCTACAGTGTTAGTGTGGGGCTATTTTGAGCCTTGTTAGTGGTATTAACAAGCGATTTTTATTTGTCATTCCTCTATGCCCGTTATACTAGCGTTATACTAGCGTTATAGGCTAAACTGTTTTTAGAGATAAAACTATTTACATTCGATAATCATGAAAACAAATCTCAGATAACGGTTGACTAGGTAACAATGTGTAATTAGACCAAAGGTTCATTTTGCGCCGGAGTTCTCCTTTAAAATTTTATATTTGAAATTTTGACAAAATGTAAATAAGTTAGATAATATATACATTTAGTTAATTGTTAATTTACAATTGTTAATTGTAAAATAATAGTTCATTTCAATAACCATAATTTCAGCCAAATATGTAGATAATATAAAAGGCTTAATCCAAGAATTAAAATATAGTAAAATTTATTACAATTATATTATTATTACAAAATTATTTTACTAAACCATTTTAAAGGTATAGTTTACCTAAAAATTTTAATTCTGTCATCATGTTTGTTCCAACATGGAAGATATTTTGAAGAATGTTTGTAACCAAACAGATGTGGGGCACCATTGACTTCCATAGTATTTTTCTTTCCTACTATGGAAGTCAGAGTCAAGGGTGAGTAAATGATAACAGAATTTTCATTTTTGGGTTAACTATCCCTTTAAGTGTGTAAAATGTCACACGGACATCAGACGCAGATTCATTCATACAGAGAGCTCAAAAGCACTGATTCACATAAATAAATTTGTCTTTCATTTTTACAAGAGATGTTTAAATCAAAGATATTAATAAAATATATCCATCCTGATGCTCTTACACTCATTAACATCGAGTTGTGACAGGACTGGATGTGAAAAAACCCCACTGATGTTGCCTATAGGAATTTAAATGGTCATTAAATAAGAAGCACATTAATCATTGAGATATGTATGATGCTGGTATCACATCTGGGTTGTATAAATCACAGGAAGATAAGGTTTAGGGTCAAAAGGCTTTACAATTCCACACAGAATGTTATCCAAACAAGGAAGGCCAACAAACACTACCGCTATGCATTGATGTGACCAGACAAATGAGAACTGAAAAGACTGCAACAAGGCAAATGAGGGCAATTAATGACAAACACCTGTGATGATTCAATGAATCTCCATGACAACTCATTAGAGGCAGGAAACTAAACAAAGGACAATAGAAACTAAATAATACAAACTAAAAGTCCATGAAAGTGTAACTAAGACAAAGATAACAGAATGTCTGTGACAGCTGGTACGGTCAAAAGTTTGGAAACATAACTATTTTTAATGTTTTTGAAAGAAGTCTCTTATGCTCATCAAGCCTGCATTTATTTGATCAACAATTTAAAATAATGATTTTTTTTTTTTTATATATATATATATATATAATTTATTTCTGATGCAAAGCTAAAATTTATCAGCCATTACTCCAGTCTTCAGTGTCACATGATCCTTCAGAAATCATTCTAATATGCTGATTTATTATCAGTGTTGGAAACAGGTTTTTTTTTTTCATGATTCTTTGATAA
Source organism: Rhinichthys klamathensis goyatoka (assembly GCF_029890125.1). NCBI lineage: Eukaryota > Metazoa > Chordata > Actinopteri > Cypriniformes > Leuciscidae > Rhinichthys > Rhinichthys klamathensis. Next base: position 1,321,569 of record NW_026606702.1, on the reverse strand, counting down.
ATAAAAGATAAAGAACAGCATTTATTTAAAAAAGGAATCTTTTGTAACGATATACACTACCGTTTAAAAGTTTGAGATCAATATTTTTTTTTTTTTTTTTTTTGAAAGAATACTTTTATTCAGCAAGGATGTGAAAGTGATAGTAAAGATATTGTTGGAAAAGATTTCTATTTTGAATAAATGCTGTTCTTTTTAACTATTATTATTCATCAATGAATCCTGAAAAAAGTATCACAGGTTCCAAAAAATGTATATATTGCCCAGGCCTAATTAAAATGCATAAATAACATGGAGCCTAAAATACAATTGTTACTAAAAGGTAAAATACCCGAGATCAGATTAAATAGGTTTTAAACAGTTTTGACCCAGTGCCAAATCCTTCTCTTCCTCTGGTTTCAATGTCTCTGTGCACTAAGTTCCTCTCCCTCGCTTGAGTGAGCACAAGACATGGCCATAATCGACAACCATAACAACCCACGAACACTGGAAAACGGTCAGAATCTGTATGTGTTGAGAAAGATTGACCTGTGGCCCGTGTGTTTTGCCCTAAAACTTCTTTCATACCTGTTTTCACTGGGAGCCTTCAAGACAATAGAGCGACTAAAGTCACACACCTGACCCATGATGATGAATATCAGCCCCAACACCACACACACACACACACACATCTCTCTAGGGTTTGGATTCTATCATTATCTCTCACCTTGTCACGGTCAACCTGAAAAGCTTTCTCTCTCTCCCTATGACACTCTCTCTTTCTCTCCAATCATATGTTCTTGCCATTTCTGTGCCAATGCATTTTTATGTTTTTCTCAATTGTTCTTTCATTACTTGTTTTGAATTGACTCTCACCAAGACTAGAACAGAGGAGTGGAGCAATAATGTCTTTGTCTTCGCTGACTAATTAAAGGACGGGGTGACATATACATCACATCTCCCTCTCTTTTCTCTGCTTCAGATATTTCTCAGGAAAACCATCCTTCAAACTTGAGTTTCCTTCATGAGATGAGAAATCTGAGGTGACCGTTATGCTTGGGGACAGACTGGGACAGCCTCTTTCAGTCTGGCATTTATTCAGCTATGAACTCCTGCTCTGCGCTCTGAAATACTCAATCAATCGCCCTAATGAAACCCCGCCCCAAAACCGTTACCATTCGAAAAACCCAATAAAATCTGAAACACTCTGGCACAAAGTAGTGTTTTTTTTAAGGGTAAACAAAACACAAACTACTGTGGAGTGATGCTTTTGTAAAACTTTCAATGCATCAGGAAAAAAGCAACACATAGCAAGGTCTCTGCGGCGTATGAAAGTCACTCTCATTACCAGATGTCTCCATTTTACTGATCTCAGACCAGCGTTTATCTCCTCTCCCCGAGAAGCCATTTCTCCCTCCCACGCACCCACTCTGACAGAACGAAAGAACGAGTGAGAGAATAAATTAGCATTTCAGAAAGATATATAGAGAGAGAGAGAGACAGCAAAAGACGGGAGAGAGAAGCGATCAAGTTATTCTCAGGAGATTGGTTAAGATGAGCAAAAACAGTAGGGGGTTGCGTATATACCTACACAAACAATTCCAACCACCAAATGTACAAACGACATTGACACGAGAATGCAAACGTACAAAATTACGTTTTTAGTGGAGAATGCAGAACACAGGAAGTGCATACCGCCTACAGGTTCACTGAGGATAAAACAATCCAATACAGCAACCCCCTTCACCCCCGCCCAACGCACCTCGCACGGTTTTAACTGAGAAGCGAACTAGCTTGCACGGTTGTTTTGTTCAATCATGCATCTAAGATATTCCCCAGCTCCTCACCCAGAGCCGGATTCTCAGTTACATTGCTCATGTCAGACCATCTACCTGGATCATTAACTAGAGGTTTTTTATCCAAAGTGACAGTACACTAATTGCAGGGACAGTGCCTCTGGAGTATCCTGGAGATCAGTGTCCTGCTCAAGGGCTCGATGGTAATAGAGCAACACTGCGATCTCAGTAACTCTCCAGTTCATGGATCACAATCACCTGGGACCGAACCTCCATTCGCCACCTAACCGGTGCAGATCAGTACCCGCAAAGCTAATCGGCAGCCCGATCATGCCGTACCTGCATACTAATGTCGCAACCAGAGCACCTCCTCTGAGCGCGGTATCTCTACGAGCTGGTGGACAGGAATAAATAAACTCGGCTGCAGCTGAGTCCGTTTATCTGAACGCAACAGCATTCCTGCGAACTAATGGAATGTTTAGAATCCAGAGCCCGTGGGGACGTTCCGATTCAAATTCCAAATGCGTTTATTAATTCCGCTCATAAATGAAGTTCCCCTCCTCGCGGCGTATCGCAAATGAGATCCCTTTCCATAATTTGTCTTTGTTGAGTTTCACAGTTCTGCATTGATCTAAAAGACCCTGCGACAAACGACACTGACAGAGGCAGGAAGATGAGGGACCTCAGATTTCTAATGCGTAAATCATCTTTGGAAATGCTCCTATTTGACACCTTGGACGTTTTCAAATGTTTGAATACAAGCTGCATTTACCACCGCCTGCAGCAAATGGCAATTTTTTTTCTTCACATGTACTTCTACTCGTATGATGGACTGGAAAGCATCTACAACCTCTACAAATCACAGACTTAGACACTTCGCTCTAGAAGTCTGGCAGTAAATGCTTTCATAAATTCAGCCATTCATGTGTTGCTGAGATGCTGGAGGCTTTTGAATGAGGGCAGTTCAAGTTTAAGAGTTTTTAACCTTCTAAACATTTATAAGCAATGGACACCAACTCATACTGTTTCACATTTGCAAGTAACTTCTTTGTGCATGTAGCATAATGCAGCTGAATTTCCCATAATGAGCCAATTCAATTAAGATTGAATTTCAGATCTAACTTACAGTATTGTCCTCTCTGCTTGATCTCACGAGCTTTGGAATAAATACATCAATAATTTCATAAGCTGGAGAGAGTTTATGATGCAATTGTGCTTGAAAGAATTTTGGAGAAATATAATTTCCATTGCTGTTTTTATCCCATTGGACACTTTGAAAAAATATCTCAATGTAAAATAATATGATGAAACACATTTAGAACTAAATGCTGTAGACAGTTTAATTTGTATAAAAAGCTCATGTCAGCCTAAAAAGCTCTCCCATTGTGAGACTGAATTTGCTTTCTCTCTCTCTCTCTCCCTCTCTCTTTAGCATTCTCCCATGTTAAATAAGATGAACGTTTTATTTGTAAACTCATTATTTCTAGGGATGCACTAATATTAATTAAATTTTGACAGATAAGCAACTAATTTTTTCATGTTATTGAGAATAATTATCTGATATTAAAAGTATGTACCATTTTGTCTAAAATTAAAAATAACACTAAAACCAATCATTTTAAAATGCTACTAGTGAATTTAGGCATCGCTACATTATATTGTACAATATGAAAAATGGATATTCCTTTTGGGATTTGCTAAAGATTATATTTAACAGTGTTGTTAATTTATTGGAGTTTTTAAAGATTAAGTCTGTGGGGTAGATGGCAGCAGATGTAATAAAAATGTAAAAATATGGGAAATGATCAAGTAGCATTAAATATTCAATATCAACCAAAATACTGTCAACCACAATATCAACGAACAGTACTGATACAATTCAATACTTGATCAAAAGTTTGGGATCAGTACGATTTTTAAAATGTTTTTAAAAGGCTCTTATCTCTCTAATGCTCACCAAGGCTGTACTTATTTGATCAAAAACACAGTAAAACAGTATTATTGTGAAACTTTGTATTGTAAATACAAAAAAAAAACTTTTCAATTGTTAAATGTAATTCATTCCTGTGATGGCAAAGCTGAATTTTCAGCAACCATTACTCCATTCTTCAGTGTCATTTGATCATTTTAAAGAAATCATTTTGTAAGGACTACAACAAACGGCTGGTAGGGACTACACGACATTCCTACCGGGTTAGTAACATCACCAACTCTGGAATTTACATAAACCCCTCCCCCGGGAACGCGATTTATAGATTATCATGACAGAATATGCTAATCAATGACTAGAAGATAGTTAACTCCACATCAGCTGCATAAATTCTTCAACTAACCATTCAGAAATGTCTTGTTGCATTCTACATGTTGTCACTTCTTCTTGAGTCTCTCCATCATTGTCTGACTCCGGTCTGAACATAAAAGGCTAAAAGTTTTTGAAATTTTCAGTGCATGTCTGTGTGCGGTAAAAGGACATGAGGCTCCGCCCTCTGTGCCGGGAGCAGCAGCTCATTTGCATTTAAAGGGACAGACACAAAAACGGTGCGTTTTTGCTCACCCTCAAAAAGTGACAATTTTAACATGCTATATAAAAATATCTGTTCCTAAACCTTCACATACACACTCTGGGGACATCAAAGACTTATTTTACAGCTTGTGAAAAGGGCATTATACAACCCCTTTAAAACTCCATTTGCTTTCAGTTCCTTTAGTCTTTTGGGTTATATACACAGCAAGTGTGACAGTAACATTTCTTTTTATTATCAATGTTGAAAGCAGTTATACTGCTTAATTTTTTTTCCAGCATTGTTTGATTAATAGAATGTTTAGAAGAACAGCATTTATTTTTGATAAAAAGTCTTTACTGTTATTTTTAAACAATTTAATGTATCCTTTCTGAAGAAATATATATACAGTATTTATATATATATATATATATATATATATTAAACAAAACATTATTGACCCCAAACTTTGAACTGTAGTGTACATTAAAAAATCAACTAATAACTGATATGGTTCATGTCTAGTTGTTTCATCAGTTGCAAGAGCTGCTTACACTCACTCAGGTCAGATGTCCTGAGTGAGTCTCCTCAGGTCTCCTGTGCACCAATCCAGCGCACACACTCCATTAGCACCTTGGACAGAACCACAACACTCAGCTGAAGACTGGAGACGTGGCATAGCTGGAGTCGATTCATGCTCGCCAGGCTAAAGCTACACAAGACGACAAGTAATGCTGCTCTCTACCTCTTTTCCATCACAGATGAGGTTTATGCTGAAGCAACCAAATAGACAGTCTCTCCAAGACACTCCGAATTCATGTTCCGCCTCCTCAACCCCCATCTCCTGGAGAACTCCCGACAAGTGCACAGACACACAAGGAGCTCCCGTGGAGCACTATCAGTGCACTCTAGCACGACAGAAACCGACCCATCGGCTACTCCAAAACCTCTTCAGTCTGATCGGCCTCTTAATACTAAATAAACACCTCTCAGAGGCATTTCCACCATGACCCTGACGTGCTTCTCTTCATTCCCGGCACACATCCGTAATAATCTCTACAACAACAAAAACACTTAATGTCAAGCATGCAAACGGTGGCTCTGATAAAAATTCATAGGCTAATACAATTTCACGACGTGATATTTTAACACTGCCACATTTCTCCAAAATAATCATGCTGGATGAAGACAAAAAGAGCCCTGCTTCATTAATTATGCAGCAGAATGGGAAAATTTATATCTATTAAATAATATAAAATATTAAATTTAAATGGACAGCTTTATGAGGTCCCTGACAATAACAAGTGAACAATGATTCAGCGAGATGTTTTATATTTTCTCTTTCAAGAATCCTAATTTTTCATGTGTTCTTTCCCCCAGATGAACAACACTTTTCACTGGAAACCCCTTTGATTCGGTGTGTTGAGATGACTTGTTAAATTATTCAGCTGTTTGCATTTTCTCAGCTTGATCGTTGTGACATGGCTACTAATGTCATTGTCAAAGAAACTGAGGGTGTCATTTTTTGTGAGGTCATCTGTAGTGAAATACAGTGGATATGACCTCAAATACAGGCTTTGCATTAAGCATGCAATAGTATGCAAATTAGTGAGGTGGAATACAAATATATATTTGTAAGTGCATTGGAAAAACTGACCTTAGCTCGAGGAAACGAACCAAATTAAATGAGAAGTGTAACAAAATATTTCTTATGGTCCATAAGACTTTATTTCAGGTCTATGGCTATGCTTTCTTAACAGAATCCATGTCAGAAGCATTGGAGGGAAACAGTACAGCAGTGGAATCAGATCAGGTCTACAGGGCTTTGAATCTCACACCCAAATCAGTCATAGATCTTTGGCTAAGCAGTTACAGGTGATTAGGTGAGGGCTTTACAGGCTTAAGGCTTCTTTAAACACACACTTACACTTACAATTATCCCTAATCATTCCACAACAGGTGGCCGGTTGGAGTCCGGTCAAGAGGTGAACCGTTGAAGTGCCCTTATTACAGGTTAACAAAGCACCTGCAGTGGCACAGATGAGAGCCTGACAAGGCCCATTTTAAAGGCTGTCTCACTGATAACAACTCTTTCCCAAACACCTAATCATCTCAACGCACTAAAATCCAATCATACTTAAATTACAGCATGGCTCAAGAACTTCAGATTGGAGGACTGTGTTGTGACAAAACTCATGCCCATGTGCTTGATTAATCACTCGAAGGGCTTCATCAATGAAGCCAGAGAGCTTTCTTTAAGAAATGGTTGTTACAGCAAATGCTTTGCAAGAGGATTTAAGTGTGAGCATCAGCTAAGAGAATCATCAAGGATTTTAATATTTATGATCATAGTGATAAAATACTGCAATATCACCTAAGTTATGCACACTAATCCATATTTCAAAAGCACATGTGGTACCATACGTGTTTACATATATGATGCGTACATTGTGAGGCCAGTATAATAATGATTATGAGTCATATACTTTTAGATTACATTTTAATTTAACGTTTTATTATGAGCACCAGAGTGAAACACATTCAGCTTCTTAGATTAAGCTGTTTAACTTAAAAGGGGTAGTTCAAAATTCTGTCATCATTTATTATTATTAATCACCCTCATGTAGTTCCAAATCTACAGGCTTGGCTTTCTTTGGAACACAGAAAATATATTCCTGTGCATACAATGAAAGTCAGCAGGGTGCAAAACAACAATGGACCACATCAACTCTCATTGTATGGTCAAAACAAGAATGTATGAAGTAATACGAGATTTGGAAATGTTTAATTTTTTTGCTGAACTATTCCCTTTTTTATTTAAAAATTAGTATGGGACAAACCAATAATTGGCAGACCCCTTGTAGTACCACCAAGGACCCCCTAGGGGTCACAGACCCCGTGCTAAAGACTTCAGGTATAGCTGTTAACAATCTGGACTGGTTGTCAGAGATATCACCTGAAGGGTTTAATCCAGTCTGTGTTAATTCCAAATACAATCCACCCACTTCCTATGATTTCCTGTCACCTCTCCACTGTCCTGGACAACCTGGACGGGTTACTGTATCTAGGTTGCAGGTTGACATCTCAGCAAAGGACGGCTACTGTGGAAAGTTACTGAGACACATCGTCAATGTGGTGCCCTTGAGCAAGATAGTACCTGATCCCAGGTCGCTCCTGAAATTAGTGTACTGTACGTTGCTTTGGATAAAAGCATCTGCTAAATGACAAGTAACCAACCCCGGCACCCTGCTGTATGATGTTTCTTACTTTGCAAATGAGTCTGCTGATTAGAATAAGAATATATTCCAAAATGTCTCATCAGTATGTTAATTACTCTAAACCTGCGATGTAAGATGTGTCATTAAATCAAGCTGTACGGCCATGTCTGCTGGCCACTGTTACGGGTTCTCAAACTGGACAATGCGTCTTTTTCACCTATTGTGTTGAAAGGCAGCATAACCTTTTTAAAATGGATGGAAATGTGTGGCATGACCTATTGAGTGAGGAGCCCCCCCCCCCCCCCCCCAACATATTATGCATTTTCAGTTCTTTTGAAATGTGTAATTTAACATAAGTAGATAGAGAGATACATTACTGTTTCCAATTTACCTACTATCAAAAAGATTTCGCAATACAAAACGCAATAAATTCACACAGTAAGGTTAAAACGCACAGAAGGTTAAACCAATAAAAAAAAGCATTTTTACAGTCTGCTGTGACATATGCTAAATATCATTCACACATAATATGTTTGTGCTGGAGGATAGCGCAGCGTAGACAGAGAATATTTGCTTTCCATCACGTAAAATAAAATGTGTTGTGATTTTTCATGCATTTCAAATATCTAGGAGTGAAAAATCTAAAAACATGAATATAATCATTCAACTGAGTGCAGCCGCTCGGTCAATCTGGTCATCACTGAGACATGTTCTACATGCTCAATCTTATTCACATTATTCACAAATTGGAGGAAGACAATGAGAATGATGAGGGTCCATGCTTCTCAAACACACATATCTGAGACTTAATGAGTGCGTCTTAGAAACCCCATTTATCACACACTTCTAGAGCTTATTTTTAGAGGAAGACAGTTCCTATAGTGCATTAGTTTAATTGAACAAGAAATGTAATGTTCATTTCAAATAAATTAATAAATATAAAAAACTAAATCGAGATTTTGAGAATCCTGCATTTACAATGACATCAGTCTTCTCAAAAGTCTCTGGAACTACAATATGTTCACTGCTCCCTACACACTCAGTCAGGGATATCTGTGGAGTTCCATTGGCTTACTTTGGCTTAATTCCGGTAACACTTTATTTTACAGTGTCCGTGTTACATATGTTACATGTACTTACCACAGTAATAATAAGAGTACTTTATGCATAATTAATTACATGCAACTAACCCTCAACCAAATCCGAATCCTACCCTAACCCTATACATGTTGTTAATATTTAAGTATTGTGGTATTCCGCCATGTTTCTCAGTGACACGCCCACAACTCGGAAAGATCGGGGCTTAGAGAAAATCCCGAGCTCCCCACTGGTATTTACGACATTGTGGTGGCGTTCAAGTGCGTTCAACTCGTAAATACGATCTATACGAGATGACTTGAACGCACCACCCCGAACTTTCCGAGTTGTGGGCATGTCACTGAGAAACATGGCGGAATACCACAATACTTAAATATTAGGCAGTGATATTGTCAAGGTTTTCTATTTACAGCGCAGTTAAGCTAATTGCTTGCACAGAATATGATGGCATTATAATATAACAATGCAACATGTAATGATAAAGTTGGCAGTGGCTTCATAAATTAATTAAAAACATTAAAAAACAAAGTACATCTGGGGCCGTATTCACAAAGAATTTTATCTTACCACTAGGAGTACTCCTAAATCGCACTAAAATATTTTAGCTAGGAGTTTTCTCTTAAAAGTTATTCACAACGCCTTTCAGAACTACTCTTAGTAAGGAAAAATGACAACTCCTAAACTAAGAGTGAGTCTTCGTTGCTATGGATGACGTCACTTCTCATGCACGAGCCTCCTCGCAATGATCACGGTGATTGGTTGTTAGATGACAGGGCCATCATGCGGAACACAACACAGACGCAACAAATCATGGATTTAGGACATCTAAATATGTCTGTGTCCTACACAAAATAATAATAGTAATGTCATCGAAATGTTTGTGCAGGCCCCAGTGAAGTGTAATTCTAACAAGGCAGAGAGAGAGAGAAGTCGTGAATTAAATTAAATTAAATCAAGGTAGCCTAATACCCCAATGAAAACCGCCACTTGCCTAATAATGAAAAAACAACACTTGCATTAACACTTGCTTGGTTAATTGACATCCTATTAGCCTAAATAGACTACTTAAAGCAAGGAAATGTTACTCCTATTGAAGTAATGTAATGGTGTGTTCACACCGAACGCGAATAAAGCGTCAAATACGCGTCTATCGCTTGAACATTCGCTCGAGTTCAAATTTTTCAACTTGCGCGGAAGACATTCGCGGCAAACGCCCAATTCGCGTCATTTGCAACGCCCGGCGCGAATGATGCGCCTATTCGCGTCTTTGCATTGACTTTGTATGTAATCTACTCGCGCAAATAATTAAATTCGCGTTCGGTGTGAACACACCATAATAGTTGAATGACGGTGGATTATGAACTCGCCAAAACGGAAAAGAAAGCCCAACTGAACGCAGGATCAGTTACTGCTGCTGGCCCAAAAACATAATAAAAGTGAAATTCGGCACTGGGATATCAAGCAAAACTAAGCGTGAGAATGGGAGAGGATTTGTTTGCAGATCAATGCAGCATTCCCGCTTGTGTCGCGGACCCCGGACGACTGCGAGAGGCGGTGGTAGGCCTATGCGCTACAATCCTTTGTGAATAGGTCTTAGTGAGTTAGGAGTCCTCTCGACTTCTTTTAAGCTGTCCCAGACTTAGGTGCTACTTTTAGGGCTAAAATGCTTCGTGAATTACTCTTAGTGAAAAAAATTAGGAGTCCTAAAGTTAGGAGTGACACGCCCATTATTTTTAGGAGTTGCTCCTAAATTTGCCAGTTAGGAGCTACTTTTAGCCTTAAAATTCTTTGTGAATACGGCCCCTGATGCACATTTCTTTGTTCTTCATTTTCTAGAACAAGAGTTTAAGAACCTTACTGTATTTTTGTGTAATTAATAAAGAGAAAGTACTCCGCCATCTTACTCCGACGAAAGTGACTTGAACGCGCCTGCCGTCGTAAACACGACTTCCCACCTCGTACGTAGGCTACGAACTTCCCAGGAGGACTTGAGCGCACCATTTGTACAGAAGTTTAATAATGAAAAGTAAAAATAAAATATCGCATAGTCTTCACTGTACGAACTAAACATATAAATGTATTCTTATTAAAGCTAAAAAAAAAAAAGTTATTCATTAAAAGAGCAGTAAGTTATTTTCTCATTTGTTTGATTCACATGCATGACACAGAGCAGCAGGTAGGTATATTAGGCTGCAGTCACTTTAAGACCAAAAGCTTCAGGATATATTGCACTTATAACTCTTTCTAACATCAAGCACGTCCCACTCTTCTATTCACAATATACACGATAGACATTTTATACATGGTAATGATCATCATACTGCCCAGCCTTGCAGCAATGTTAATAATTCTGCTGCAAATCCAAATGCTTTCTCACTGGATCTCCCAGCGCTGTGTAGTACTGTGTCACGTTTTTGAGATCGGCTCGCGAGTAAACCTGTTCTGAGCTTGTCCTGCGCTGTCTATTATTAGTCCAGGCTGATAAACGGTCCGTGCGGCTCAACTCAAACCAAGTGTGGGTATCTGCAGGTTGGACTAATGGGCGTGGAGAAAGGTAGGAGGGCATGGAGAAAGGTCTTTATCATTGGTCTCGAAAGCTGTCTGTCAGGGTGTGGGGTAAGGTAAGGGGTTAGTTTCTGTTGTAGCAATTCACCTTTCAGCATGCCCATTACTCCGACCTGAAGCTATCCCTGTCTCACTCAAACGAGTAGCACAGTTTCGTTCCGCTTTCATTTCATTTGTCGTTTGGTGCTTCCTATGCAACAGAAATGGCAGCACTTATCAGTTGGGCAACGTGGTGGTGGTCGTACCAGTGCGACCTCAAACTAAATATAGTCACACCAGCTGGAAAAAAAGTTGCAAAACGCTCTGTAATTAAAAACAAAGTTGTGGCTAATGACTAAATGGCTTATATAAAATGATATAATTTTGTCTACATAAATGAATAAATAAATAATTTAAACAAATTTAAAATTTAAAACCGTTTTAAATGATAAAAGTGAATTTACACATCACAACATTATAATGTACAAAAATATAAATTTTGCAAAATTGCTGAAGAATTTACATTTAACAGCGTTATTAAATTACTAATGCTTCTAAAGATTAGCTTAACTGACAGCAAAGGTAATCCAAATGTAAAAATAGTGGTACAATCCTTTATAAAATGATACTGAAAAACTAAACAGAAATCTCTCAAATTGGCTGAAAACCAATATGGTACTGATATATCATGCATCCCTACTATGCACAATGATATGTTTAATATGAAAACAGATGTCATGGTTACATTGTGTTTTGTTAATGTTTATGTTTATCGTGCTGTAGCAGTCACCTATCTGGTGTGCTTTATACACAGGCACAACTGCATAAAAGACCAATCTTGAGGACAATTAACCTGAATAAAGCATTGAGTGGTACAAAGGATGATGCATAGGAAGGAACTGATGGGTAAATATCATGAAATCATATATCAAGGTTCACATCTTCTATATATAATCATTTGAACTGAACATGTACAACAGCAATCTCGCTTAAGATTAACACCCTGTGTAATCCAGTTCACAGGGCACTACAGTGTGATTGTAACATACCCTGTGATTAACAATCACCACAAAGCCAAGCTACAAAACTGAATGATAAAACACTGCATCTATTTTGACATCACAGTTCCCTAGAATCTCAGGGATAATATTTAAACTTGTTCATTTTGCAATTATTTATGTATCTTCTCAAGGAGAAGAAAGGGGGGAGGAAACAGATATGGAAGAGGCATATGAAGAAACAGAAAGAATAAGGTTAATATGGAGAGATGTGTAAAGGACTTTTAGCTCACCGTTATTGAATTGGAGTGAGTTTGGGGGTGGGTCAAGACTGTGAAAACTACCACCTTCCTTAGAAAGACTGCAATCTATCTGAATGGCATAAAAGCCAGGGGGCTTACAAAGTAAAGAGGGGAAGAGAGGAAGAGAGGGGAAGTAAAGGAGGAGTGAAATTCACACTGGGGGTCTGATAAGAGGATACGAAAAGAAGAATGGGGGGAAAGAAATATAATTAACCACGAGCACAGCTCAGAGTCCCAGCATGCTTCTGTATTAATGGAAGTGCTACTGTAGATAATGTGCTGCTGCATTTTTTAGCAACTGTAAATAGTACTTTCTTGTGGATAATGGTTGAGCTAAACCTTCTTCATTTTTTTATATATGTATATATATATAACTTAACTTAACTATAACAAAAAACATAAGCCCTAAACCTACAAAATTATCATTGCTGAGATTTTGAATCCATATTAAATACTAATTTGTCATTTTATCCTACATTTACAAGCAAATAAACATCCTGCTGTAGTGAATTTCTCTTAAAAAGAGCTATTAGTGTAATAATATGTTTCAACCTATTATTATAACTAAAAATTTTGCTCCACTATGCTGAATACATTGTCTTTTCTAACCTTAATGCCCAAACAACCTTGAAGTATTTTTTTGCAGCAAAACAAAACACTGGTGATTGGTTCCCTGGTTATTGCTCATCAGCACTTCAAACTTCACTGAAGTATTAAGCAAAAGACACCGTGCTGGTATAATTAACGGCTGTGTGACTGGCAGATCTGGGTTGGGTAACTGCAGCTTAATCCCCTGTTTCCAGTACAGTATTAATCCAGACATGAGGGAGTAGTGCTAACATGCTAATGTCAAAGCTGAGGCCAGTTGACAGCGGTGGCTAATCTGTAATGAAGTCCAATATATTCCCCCTTGTGACACCAAACCGTTTGATAAACCCTTATATGGGTTTGGGTTTCATATGGTTGATCTGCCATAATTACAGTTGCAGCTATGCAAACAAATTATTAACTAAATGCTAAATGAGCATAGCTTGCCAAGCCTATTCACCAGTGGTCAATCAACATAGGTTTTTTGATGGCCGATGCCAATATCTTATAGAAAATTGTGGCCGATGCAAAGCCGTTATAAAAGATAACAGTCTATTTAATTCAAAGAAAGAAAATAACACAAGCACAACTGCTGCAAATACATTTATTTTACATATTTTTGCTAAAATACTAAAATTGGAAATATTTGTTTGTGTGGTATATAAAATGTATTCATCTGTATTCATCAGAATTTTCTGATTACTTGCATTAAAAAGTATTATACATAGTTATATTATCAGATAGAACTGTTGAACTGTTAACGTTTGTTAAAATATCCATCCAGCATTGTTATTTTCAACTGGAAATTAATTGATTACTATTGCAACAATTTTTTTTTTTTTTTAAATGTCGGTTAATAAATGTTAAATGTCGAACAATAGTACCCCTGGGCTGCACTAGCTGCACGCCTATGATGTATTAGCCTCTCAAGCCGGTGGAGCCTGTCAGAAAGCTGAGAACTCTCAGTATTCGCTCTCTCCCAAGTATGGCGTTAATGAAAGCTGAACGCAGTACTGTAGCATTTGCTGAGAGTGGGAGAGAGCAGGCAGGAACCCCTCCGGGTCTTTACCTCTATTGTTAAGAGAGGGTGAGGCATAGCAGGGGGTTAATGCCAGCGTGGGTAGCTACTGTCCCTGCTAAATCTTGACATCATAAGGAGAAAGAGACAAAGACAGGGACAGAGGAAAGGGGAAAAGAAAGGTGTACTGTAGCATATATTTTTAGAAATACATGAGAATATGAGTAACACAAACATCTCTAATGTCAAACATGGCACTCCATTAAGGTCTAATAATCTAACGTATTGGATTTATGTTCCCAATCCCAACAATCCACACAAGATGAAGAAATTAGCTACCATGTAAGGCATTGCTTCGATTCAGAGGACTACGTGCCAGACTGACAAACTTTAATATCCCTGCCTGGTAATAGAAATTCCTTAAATATGGGCAGCCTTACATATTAATCATAAGGTCGAGAGAGAAAATCGCGAAAATAATAAGCCATTTTACATTTAATTTAGAGGCATTTTCTAATAAAGTAGGCAGTGTGAGGTTTTGCATTTCAGAGATATTTCATCATAATAAAAAGATTCTATAGAAGTCACAAAAACGTCAGGCTAATTCACATACGGCAGACTGACATGTCAACACACACACACACACACACGCACACAAACACACCATTTTCTAGCACAAAAATACATACGTGCCATTTAGCACTTGCTATTCACAACTTGCTGTTAACCACTTGCTGAGATAATGTGCCTGGAGCAACCTGGGGTGTCTTACTTGAGGGCACATTAACGATAGAGCAAGACTGTGATTTAACCCAAACTTGGATTTGTGTTGTAATATAAAAAAGTATTAAACTAATGCACCATCACCATGCTAAAAAATACAGATTATAGCACCATTACACACAAAAATGTACACATTTTGTATTAGTCAGTGTTCAACGTGGGCCATAACACGCCAATGCGGATACCGACAATAATGTACCAGAAACTCTCATCAAATGCTGGTACTTTCTTTGTACATGCTCGACTATATAGCGTACCCTGTTGCTCTCACGACAAAGACTGTTAGTATCCCAAACCAAAGTTTTGACCATCAGCATTACATTTGGTACTGTAGCTTAAAGAACCCTCAATTCAGAAATGAATATGCCGTTTGACCGACATATTAAAACACCAATCACTTTGCCTGATTTTATGTAATGTTGAGGGATGGGCAATAGTAGCAAACATATCTTGTTTACTTACAACTATCTGCAGCCAAACAAAATTCTTAAAAATCTTTCAAATATTCATTCTCATAAGTATCCTTCTGCAAGAAAATCCAGAGCCATACATTAAGTAGTCAAATTAATCTAATTAAACTCATGTTTTTTGGAGATGTGTAAATGTAATTTATGCTGCAGTCTGCTTCAATATATTCCCTTTAATATCGTGAGTTTTAACACATGCAATTGTTCTTTTAAGAAAAGACATAAAATTATGTTTAAATAAACTACTGAGTTGTTTAAATATGCAAATAAATCAATTGTTTGTGTGTGCGGTTTCTGTATTGTGAAAATGTATGTGGAGTAAAATATTGAAAAGAGGCTCCTGAGGAGGTAAAATACGATTTTCCCTTGCATAGGGATACAAACGGTAAAATTTAAAACAAAAGCAGTAGGCCTAGTATTATTAGTATAATTAAATATAATTAATATTACAATTATTTGTTAATCATTTTAAGATTAATAAATAATTAACCTGATTATATATATATATATATATATATATATATATATATATAGCCTGTACACACACACACACACACACACATGCAAAGAAGTGGAGTGCCCTGGTATTTTAATGCCTATAACGTCTAGAATAGGCTACTATAGATAATTTATTTAGTGTTGAATTCTATGAAACCCAAAATATTGTGCCCCACCTTTTCATCTGGTATAATCATAAAAATTAAATCAAATGCATGGCCACTTAAACTCCCGACCAACTCTATTAATGTTAGCATCGGTTTCTCTCTAAGGGAAACTGAGTGAATAATGCACAGATGTGTCGCAGACCACTCATACACACTAACGGGGAAGCGAATAACAATAACAACACGTGAAAAACACTGGATTCGAGCAGCTGGTGGGGTGGTAACGTTATGTATTCGCTGCTAAAACGGAGAAAACCCCGTGAAATTGTTATATTTACCAGTACAATTGCCGCGACGTGCAGGTGACCCGGTCGTGCGCGAGACCGTGCTCATATTTTTCCGTGAAATCTCCTCACACTGATTTGGACCCGTCTGCTGTGTTCTCGCACATAACTCGTGGAAATATATATCACAATTAAAGAGTAAAAGACCGTAAAGGTCGCATTCAGTCAGTCAAGTTCACAAGCAGCGGGTAATTGGTGTCTCGTGCCCAGTCGATACTGTCAAGAATGATCTGCGCGCGGTGACGGCGGGAAAGCTCGCCTCTAAAAACGAGAAAGTCTCACGGTGTATGGATGGGAACCGAAGCCGTTTTAACGGCTGCATATTTGTGGATGTCTGAGCTGGGAGAGCCTCGGATCAGTTACACAGATGTGCTGCGCAGGAGGAAAAAAATGACCGAGCTTCTTCTCATAACGGTTTCTCTATTTCTTATCGGATAAGGAAAAGAGAAGTGCTTACTTTATTAGAAAACGGACAGCGATGGACTGCAGTCATTCGTTTGAGAAACTGGATTCACGTCTGTATTCAGCGTATACGAGCAAACACCCACAAACACACGCAGTTATGGAGAACCGGTTATGTTTACCGGGGTTCTGCTCCTTACCTTCGTCAACGCTGAGCATGATTCAGTGTAAAATCCCCGGATAGATCATTTAATCTCTGGTAGATGTGTGGGAAAAGGGTCCGGCACCGAATCCTGGCGTTTATCCTTCAGAAAGCAGAGCTCCTCGGTCGGAGACGCGGTGACTCCGGTGAGACGGCAGAAGCGCGGTGCTCGGTTACAGGGAAATGCGCGACAGCGGATGCTGAGTGAAACGGGATGCGGCTACTCATATACACAAGCACACTCGCACGCGGAGGGAGCGTCGTATTCTGAATGGTTAGGATTTAAATTCAAGTCTTCACGGATTTTCTACTGTCTGACACGTTCGGCATCACCGGGACGTACCATTCAGTGCTCGTGAGAAAGGGGGTGTGGCAGCAGGAGCGGGGAGCGGGTTGCGCGTGTTTACCGGGGCGAGCGGCCGACCCTGCGAGCACAATCTCAGTCCGACCAGTGCGCGTGCCGAGGAAACATCCACAGAGTGTGACTGATTTTCTAATAACACCGCTGCTGCACTGGATAAACACTGCCAATAATCGTTTAGGAATATGTTTTGCGGCCTAGTTAGATAAACATCTACAATAAAACACATGTTATTGGAAAAGTAACTCTAGTTATTTTAAAAACATCCCTGTTACTGAGAGTTTGTGCTGTTAGCTATAAGGGCCCTTGCTTTTCTCAGCATGTGGGCCAGGGACCAAGTGTAGAGTAAACCCAAAGTCACCAGCCAGTGGTCCCCACACCAAAAATGATTAATAAACATACTAAATAATGTATTTATAAAAATGTAAAACTGCAGAAAGGTTTAAGATTTGAGTTAGGGGATATAAAATAATTAGTCTGGTATAAAAAAACATTTAAAAAAAAAAGTCAATAGAAAATCTCCAAGAAAGTCTCCACCAAGAAACAAACAATTGTGTATGTAGCCTATATGTATGTATAGCTAGCCTCTGTGTGTGTGTGTGTGTGTGTGTGTGTGTGTGCGTGTGTGTGTGTGTGTGTGTGTGTGTGTGTGTGTGTGTGTGTGTGTGTGTGTGTGTGTGTGTGTGTGTGTGTGTGTGTGTGTGTGTGTGTGTGTGTTGGGATCAATATGCTCAAAGACTTAATGGAAACAAATCTGTTGTGTTTGGACATCAATACATATATCAATGACTCAATGGAAGCATATCTGTGATCAGCCAAGGTCATAGTAAATCATATATATAAACATTAATGCATTTTCCATTGTGTTGCATCTTTCTTAAGGTGACCTGAGCTCATGTTCAATAAAAGCTGGCTATTTAGCTGTTTAAAACTGATTTGCTTTTTAAACAGAAAAACAAACTCATTATCATCACCAAGGAACATTCACCACTAGAAACTAACCAGTACAATGGCTGGTGACATGTGGCAACAAAGTTTTTGGCGGTGTGAATAGGACTTTATACTGACATGCAGTGTTACACTAACCTGGTTAAAACTGAACTGAGTTATGGTCTGGCAAAGCGTCATAGACTAATCACTTTCAGAGGGGCGTCACCAACGGACGTCGCGGATAGACCTAAAACCAATCAGGGGTGCGTTTCCCGAAAGCATCGTTAGCCAACTATGGTCGCAAGTTGGTCGCAAATCCCATTGAACTCTATTGGTAACGACAGAACTTGCGACCATAGTTGGCTAACGATGCTTTCGGGAAACGCACCCCAGAGCGATGAAGGAGATGAGAAACATCTCCGAGTGTTGTTCTTTGCTCGGTTTTTAACATAAAGGAAACGTTCAAATCGCTTAAAACAGACGCGAGTGATGTTCGACGGCGGCATCCATCTTTGTTGGCTACAAAATCTGCTTCAAAATCCCAGCGCTGTCGTCATCGTGTAAAGCCCGCCACAACGTTTCTGATTGGTGCCTCGATTTCGACGGATTGGAAATGGGCTTGAATGAGCTCTTTGCCAGACTAACTTTCAGAGCAAATCTAAATTTGCCGGAAGTTGTCTGGGTTTTCCCAGGCTATAGTGTTACACATGAATAGCAGACCTAGAGCCAGAGCCGTTTCTGACCATTTTGGTGCCATAGACAAGATTCCAGAGTTATTTTGCAGACACATCATGCATGTAAAAATATACAATTTCATTCAATATACCCTACACTAAAGATTTGTATTTCTGATCACTGTATATCTGATAACAATGAATTTATACTGACATGTATATTTTCTGATAACATTTGGAGAGAGAAAAAAGAAACATTTTTCAAAAGAAATATAAAGTATTGAGCCAAAAAAAAAAATGCAAACAAAAATGAAGATTTGCAAAAGAAAGAAAGAAAAAGTTTTGCAAAGAATAATAGAAAAAAGAGCAAAAATAAAGATGTAATTGTCTCTTTCTCTACGACAGCATTTTTTTTAAGTTGCCAGCCATCTTCAGCATTTTTGATCATTTTCACAAAAGTTTCATAGCCCCCAGAATATTTTGTTGTATGAATATCTTAACATGCAATATATCAGAAGAAAGAACAGAGCTTCTGCTTTAAAAAACAAAACAATTTTATTCTAGCTTAATGCATTCTTTTTTTTTTTATCAACACTTGAATGTGGGTAAGTTTCATAAAAAAAAAAAGCAACATTTTGAGCAAAAAGCTGAGAAAATTACGTTCTTGTCAAAGAATACATCCGGATCGGATTCAGAAAGATGATCAAAACAGAGACGGAGTAGATCGAGTCCTTCAACACCCCTAATGCTTGCACAGTCCTATAGCTCATCCTGGGTCGACATTTCCTTCGGAAACATTATGCAGTTTTGATTTATATGCGGTTTAATGTTGATGATCATGTTATTTTACATATGCACCTGCTTACATGCTATTGCTTGTTTCTGCTTCTTCTTCGCATGTCTTTTGATCAGGAGATTCAGTACTATTTCAGAGGATGCCCAATAGCGCCCCCTACCGTATAACAGTGAAAACACAGAAAGCCGGAAATTTCCATCAATGGCGGGGAAGCATTCCCTGTGTCCATTCTATCCATCCTAAATAGTATTTGAGATTAGAATAAGTGTGTCCCAAAGCATAGTATGTTGAAAAGAGTATGTCAAAAGTCCCCGGATGGTCTACTATTTCCGGTAGATTTTCGAAGTGTGGATCTGTGCACACTATGGCCCTGTCCCAACTGGCACACTTCATATGCACTTTCGGTCTTGTGGACTTACAATGGCTGCCACGTGCTGGTGTCCGTTAAGTCCATGTAAGTAGGGTGTCCCCTTTGTCACTTAAAGCAACACTAAGTAAGATTTTTTACCTTAAAATAATGTTTCCAAAACCGTTTCAGTGGTTCATCAAGTCGTAACATGGTGAAAGGCACTTATGCCTCCGCTTTGCGGTCCTATATCTGCTAAAACCACAATATGTAAGATTGCCAGTTCTAATGAGACATAAGAAAACTACAAATTTGACTTGCTTTACGTCAAGCGTTACAATAGTCATTATTTTGTTTTTCTTCGTTTCTGATGTCGCAATACATCATACTTTCATGAAATCATGCAACATACTCTACCTTGTCTGTGGACATCGTTCATTCCAAAGCCGGTGCTGGATAAACAACGAGCGTGCGTGCGACAGTAGGCTGCGGTAGGCTAAATTATTTATGACAGCGGTAATGGACAATTCCGCTTCCAACCTGTAGGGCGGCCGCAGAGGAAAAGTTACTTGGTGTTGCTTTAAAGGGATAGTTCGGCCAAAAATTATATTTAAACCATGCATTACTCACCCTCAAGCCGTTCGAGATGCATATGTCAATCTTGTTTCAGACGAACACATTTTCAGTTATTTTAGAAAATGTCTTAGACCCTTCAGTGGATATAATGTGAAGCAATGGGGTCCACATCCTTCAAGTCCCAAAATGTGCATATATCCTTCACAGAAGTCATCCATCCGGCTCCAGGGGGATAAACGAAGGCCTTATGAGGGTAATCCGTGCGGTTTTGTCGTAAAAATATACATATTTAAAACTTTATAAATGAAAATATCTGACTTCCGGCAACGATCGACGCGCGTTCACGGGTGATGTTTTGCTCTGCTCTCTGCATAGCTCTCTGGCTGCGCGGGCGCGTTCGTTCTACGTCACGACGCTACGTCCTACCTCGTACGCCGACTTCCATCACCCGTGGACGCGCGTCGATCGTTGCCGGAAGTCAGATATTTTTATTTATAAAGTTTTAAATATGTATATTTTTACGACAAAACCGCACGGATTACCCTCATAAGGCCTTCGTTTATCCCCCTGGAGCCGGATGGATTACTTCTGTGAAGGATATATGCACATTTTGGGACTTGAAGGAGGTGGACCCCATTGCTTCACATTATATCCACTGAAGGGTCTAAGACATTTTCTAAAATAACTGAAAATGTGTTCGTCTGAAACAAGATTGACATATGCATCTCGAACGGCTTGAGGGTGAGTAATGCATCGTTTAAATATCATTTTTGGCCGAACTATCCCTTTAAGGTTTCAGAAGGGTGCTCGCGAGCGCCCCCTTTTTGGTCGATATGTGCCCTCGATGTCACACTGGTGCGAGCTCCACAGCAGACTTCTTCCCGACAGTCAAAGCGGCGTCACGTCACGAAAGTGCGGATTCGTAGGAAGATTGCGAGTGTTTAGAGTGCCATTTGGGACGGGGTCTAGGTTAATATTGCCCACAACAACCCATTGCGGTTTGGAGGATTCGGTTCAGAACAACAAACTACAAAACATGTCGAATATGCACGACCGGTGAGAGGTTTAGATAAAGGTTTGAGTGACTAATAATCAAAGTTTAATCTAATAAAAAAATATTTATTTAATGTTATCCGTGTTATATTTCATCTGCAATAACAATGTGGACTTAAGATCAGTTTGGCCATCAACTTTTAAATCCATCATTATGCATTAATATGAGGAGAGTTCTCCACATGAAAGACCCGCGACTGCAGATCAACGTGCTACTGCAAATGAAATGAAATGTGAAGGATTTTAACTGTGACAAGATGATTGACAGGCCAGTTTACTGTAACAAGATGTGTGTCAGGATGCGACAGAACGCAACCGTTAAAGTTGCAATTGTATGACGTGATAGTACCGGTATGTCCCAAAGCTTGTCTACTCTTTTGCTACACACTCAAAGGTACTTTTTCTTCACAAAAAGAGTACATACTTTTTATAGTCTTATAAATCACGGAAATTTCTGTTAATGGCAGGGAAAGAGTTAATTGCAAAAATCAATGACAGCTGCAAAAGAAGCTTAAGAACTTGATCCTAGAAGTAAAAAAATTAAGTTTGATTCTTCGACCCTTTTAATGATGTATACTTTGTCAAGTTAATTACATTATTTTACATTAAAACTAGCAGTAATTTTGAACTGATATAAACAATGACTTCAGTGCGCTGGCGTCCTCCCACAGGTTAACAGGTTTTAAGCAAACGCTGTTAATACACATTTAGATAACAAAACGAAACCATAACATTTTAATGCTGTAAAAGTGTGCACATTGAGAGAAATAAACAGCATTTCAGACAGTTCACGTTAACGAGTAGCCTAAGGCTAATAATCAACACCACTTTAACTGATCTATAACTTCTTTAACTTAGGCAAACGCTAAGTGAAACGCACAGAAAAGTGGAACGCAAAGGGAAAATGAAATTGCGAGCTCACACCTGACTGAAATTCAGAATAAAAGGAGTGTTGTAAATGAAAAAGTTGGTATGGGCATGGACATTTTTTTTTTGCGATTTCCATTACACAAGAGTAGATGTTAAAACTTCATGCTGATTTGTACTCGGCTTTCGCCAAGATAAGCAAAACTAAGACGTAGCTTTACAGTAAACTATGCTTCTCCATCCATTTACACTTCTTTCCATATGGTGGTGTGACTCCCCTTCTGTCCGGCGTTAACGGCTGCAGTGTACTTGGCGCGTCAGCACACGCGACGGCTGCAACTACAGGACCAGCACGACAACCGTCTGGATTGAGCCGAGTAGGGGACATCTCTAGGGTCTTCAAGTGGGCACCTTCCGTCCTCAGTGTTTCGTCGACTAGCCCACGACACCTCAAGAGGGCTCGACAGTGACTCTGGCGTCCCAGAGTCACCCCCCTCCGTCCCCCACTCAACTCAGTCCAGCTTGCTGACCTCTACATTCCTCCTGCTGCTGAGACCTAACCACAATCTCACAATCTCTCCGCAACCCGACCATACGCGCCAACCCGTTTGACTAAGGCTGTCGAGCCCCACTGGTGCGTTAATATGCAGTTTCAGTGGACAACGGTTCCGTATGGCATACCACCTACCGCAAAACACAATATCTGCCCAACCACCCGTCATTCACGCAATAACGTATACAAATAAATCAACAGACTCTTCAAGTTTTCAAGAATTCTACGAAACCGTAGCGTGGCGGCCTGCACACAGCCAGCTAGAATCTTTCCGTCTCAACCACAGCCAGTTGCTGCTCCTTTCTGCTGCTTCAGATAAGTTCTTTACTGTGCGACGCAACTCTTGGCCGCTGAATCCGATGTCTCTGAGGAACCGGGTTGTAGAGTGTGCCACAAAACCTCGGCAACCCACTTCCACTGGATAAACCTGGACTCTCCATCCTCGCTGTTCTGCTTCAGTGGCCAGATGAGCATACCGCAGTTTCTTCCTCTCATATGCCTCATCTACCGCATCCTCCCATGGCACTGTTAACTCTATCAGTTGAACAATGCGTGCTGATCCAGACCACAAAACAATATCTGGTCGTAGGTTAGTGGTGGCAATCTCAGGTGGAAAAATAAGCCGTTGATCAAGATCAGCCA
The DNA here is from genome assembly GCF_029890125.1 of Rhinichthys klamathensis goyatoka. NCBI lineage: Eukaryota > Metazoa > Chordata > Actinopteri > Cypriniformes > Leuciscidae > Rhinichthys > Rhinichthys klamathensis. The sequence goes on along the minus strand of NW_026606702.1, from coordinate 1,297,929 downwards.
GCATCTTCCAGTCCCTAGCAGCTTCCAGTTGTCCTGGGCGAGAGAATTGTCATTGATCTTTGCCATTAATTATATTTTTTGCTCTATTTTATTTTTATTTTGTGATTCTTTATTTTTCTTTACAAAACTTTTTTTTTTTTTTTCAATACTTTTTCAATTTTAATTTTTTTTTTCTGCTTTTTTTTTTTCTTAATAATTTTTTTTCTTTTGCAATTTTGCAAATATATGTGCACTTTCAATCTCATAATGCCTGCCCATCACATTTGCATGGTTTTACTAGAATGTTGTACTTGTTTCTGGTTACTTGTGACGGTGTAAGGTAAATGCTGTTCAAAGCAATCAAACTGGGAACCATGTAAACATAAAAAAATAAATAAAAAACTTCCAGAATCCATCAGGGGCACTTCCTGCAATTTTCAGGTTGTTAGCAGTTTGTGGTGCCTCTTATTTGTGACTGGATGCCTTTGACCACATTTGAAGAATTTGGGGGGTAATTTTATGCAGACGAGGCCATTTCATGGATAGGATAGAGTGCTTAAACATGGGTTTAATGCATTTAGCAGTAACGCACACTTTCTGAAGTCAAAGTGTGTATGTGCGAGACTGTGTTGTAAGATGCTTTTCCAGTGTAGTTTATTGTGTTTTTTCTGATGTGTGTGTATGTGTGTCTGTGCTGACTAAATGGTCTGGGGGGAATAAGTTAACATTAGCATCTAAAAGAGTGAATCTGCGGCACTCTGAACACTTAGATCCATTATTTATGACAGGAAAATAACAGATGATTAGACTTCAGCCTGAAGATTAGAAGGCTGTGTGTGTGTGTGTGTGTGTGTGTGTGTGTGTGTGTGTGTGTGTGTGTGTGTGTGTGTGTGTGTGTGTGTGTGTGTGTGTGTGTGTGTGTGTGTGTGTGTGTGTGTGTGTGTGTGTTGGCTTGTACTCTGACAACATGCAGTTGGTCTCTTAACTGATTGTATAGATCTCCCAGCATGCACCTGTTCCTCTCTGATATGTCAGTTGGTTTCTTGGGAGTGTTTATCTGTGTGTGGCTTGAGTGTGTGCAAGTGTCCATATAATGAGAAAGACATCCACTTGTGGTTCTGGCCCTGAGTCTCATCTGTGTTAGTATCTCTGTAGCAGTAAACAGCCATAATGATCCAACAAGCCATTATTGATGTATGCACTGTCTACAGATATGTTCAAAATGGCATTACTATATACAAAGTGAGTATGCTAAATATTCTCCCAAACGTCTATTTTCCAAATGTATGTTACTGATCGTATTGTGAATGACCATCAATTTTATTTGTTTTTATTTATTTTACCTTGTAATTTTTATTTAAAATGTAATAACTCAATCTTCTGGTAAAACACCAGACTTCTCTCTGTGATGTATGCCAGACTTCTCCAATCACAAAGTAACACAATACTGTTTTGGTCTTCAAGCCAAAAAAATCAAGGAGCCTGGTGATCCAAAAGGGCAAAACAACTGGAAAGTTCAAGCTACTTGTTCAAGGGGAAGTGATCCCGAACATCCAGGGGAACCCAATTAGATGCCTTGGAAAGTGGTATGATGATTCCCTGTCAGACAGGAACAGCATCTCCAGCACAGGAAAGCAGGTTGAAGAATGGCTGAAAAAGATTGACAAGTCTGGCCTGCCTGGGAAATACAAGTGCTGGATCTACCAACATGGCCTGCTCCCGAGACTCATGTGGTTTCTCACGGTATACGAGGTGCTTCTATCAACTGTTGAAAATATGGAGAGGAAGTTCAACAAGCACCTTAGAAAATGGTTGGGAATACCCCCGAGCTTTACATCCTTGGGGCTCTACATAAAGTCGGGCCAGCTCCAACTTCCCCTGTCTTCAGTGGTGGAGGAGTTTAAAGTCGCCAAATGCAGACAGTCCCTGACATATAGGGACTCTCAAGACCAACTCACCAGGGAAGCAGGAGTAAGAACAAGATCTGGCCGTAAGTGGGCCGCCAGCACGGCAATTACCCAGGCAGAATGTTCTCTCATGACCAAAGATATCATCGGAAACCCTTGCACTGGAAGACAGGGTCTAGGAACAGCACATTTCCAGCAGTGGTCAAAGTCCACCCCTAGGGAGAAGAGAACCATGATCCAGGATGAAGTCCGAAACCTTGAGGAAGAAGGGAGAAGAGCAAAATCCATCGAGCTTGCAACCCAAGGCGCCTGGACGAGGTGGAACCTCCCCAAGAGGACAATCACATGGAGTGAACTGTGGCGGATGGAGCCCTTCCGTATATCCTTTCTACTCCGAGCAGTGTACGACACCTTACCAACCCCAGTCAATTTGCATAGGTGGAGGATGAGGGAGGACCCACTGTGCAGGTTGTGTGGCGGGAAAGGAACAACGGCGCACATTCTGTCAGGGTGTAAGACCGCATTGACACAGGGGAGATACAGGTGGCGCCATGACAAGGTGTTGGCAGTGCTTGCAGACATTCTGGAGCAAGAAAGGAGGAAGAAACAACCAGCCAAACCAAGACCACTGCTGAGCACCCTCGGCTTTGTGAAAGAGGACCAAAGACCTGTCATCCACAGCCAAGCCAGGCAGAATCTCCTGCAGTCAGCCCAGGGATGGGAAATGGAGGTTGATCTTGGGAGGAAACTCCACTTCCCCGAGGTGGTGTTGTCCACAACGCTAAGGCCGGACATCATCATGTGGTCTCCAGAGGGAAAGAAGATCATTCTGGTGGAGTTGACGGTGCCGTGGGAGGGCTGTGAGGAAGCTGCAGAAAGAAAAAAAGCCAAATACCAGCAACTTGTACAAGACTGCCGGGACAAAGGGTGGACGGCGTGGCTGCTGACGGTGGAAGTCGGATGTCGGGGATTCCCCGCTCAATCTGCATGGAATTTATTAACAAAGGTTGGATTGAGGGGCCACTTAAGGAAAGCAGCCATTCGTAGGCTGGGAGAAGCGTCAGAGAGAGCCTCCTGTTGGCTCTGGCACAAGAGAGAGGACATAAGCTGGAAGCCTGGAAGAGAGGGGCAGTGACCTGGCCAGTCACTGCTGACCTGCCAGCTGGTGGGTGTTGTGGTTAAGGGTCGAAACACCCAGTGAAGGTTGAGGACCACCTGATGACCTCTCTCCCAGGCCAAGGCTTCATCCATTAGAAATGGGTGTATGGTAGCATCGCAGATGTATTATACAACTTTCCAGTCCTGTATTTGAGTCAATACATTTACGTTCACACAAAGTTCAGTTATTTACGGGAGTGACAATCGCATTCTATAACCGGACTCACACCTGTTAAATTTCAGGACTCACAACCACATTCTCGGAAAACCTGCATTGTGTGAACAGAACCGGACCGGACAATTAGGTGTCTGTCACGTCAGCTGCACAAATGCATGTCTACCGTGTGTTTTATTCTGTGGTTTCACTTTCTGTAAATTACAGCGATGGAGATATGAGCTGTTTGTCATCTGAAGGTTCGAGATCCAGTCACTGTTCTCCACTGGAGCTGCTCCCGTCAGTTTTGTGTTCTAAGCTTAACTCAAATGCTCCGCTCCCCACCCAGATATAAAAGCTGCTGTCGGTTAATGAAGATTTGGCGGATGAACTTGCTGCTCGATTGAACTCTTGTCGTATTTATAGTGAAACGCATTTATAGTTTTATGGATGTCGCCATCTTTACTTTGGTCACTGTCTCTATGGTTATTGGTAAGAGAATACAGGCATGATTCCCGTTGCACGTTCATACAGACTATTCGAGACACACACCTGTAAGTAAATGTGGTTGTCAATCCCAAAAACTGACAGTTTGAACGTAGCCTTTGTCTGCATAAAACCTGCCCTTTTCTTGCAATTGACTGCAATCGGCCTCCATCCAATCAACAACCAATGAAGTACCCGCCCTACTTTTCTTCTTTTCGGTAAACCATTTCACTTTGATGTATGTCACAGTGCAGAAGAAAAAAAAAATCTACCTCTGTTACATTGCAACTTTTAAGCAGATTTTAAACCGATACATTAACCCTGCATTTCAGGTAATGTAGTGCAATGCGCTCAACTTCCATTTCACTACAAACAAGACAAAGGAGACAACATTTGATCCAATGAACAAGTGTTTTGCTGTTACGTTGTCAACATAACATTCCGATTCAAAATAAATTGGCAGTAACGCATTTCTCTGGCATCTAGCTTCATATAGGGAGCACTAAATAGAAGGTTGCCCTGCAACCTTTAAAGTTCACACTTCAAGTGCTCTGCTCTCTGAGTAAGACTGGCATAGTGATGATCGGATTGAAAAATTTGAATGAAATTTGCTGTGCAGTATACAACCCAAGTGTACTTGGTTTTAAATTTGAAAGAATTAATAGTTTATTTGAATTTACATTTTAATGTCATTTAATTACAACTAAACTTTAACTACACATCATATAAACAAAAAGTCAGGAATGATATGGCTCTTCAAACACTTGACCTTAACTACAACCACAAATCAAACGCACTTTCTATATATATATATATAATCCTATCTTTTTTTTATTTGTCTGTACTTTTACGTCTGCTCTAGATTCTGTTCTCCTTTATCTTACTCTTGAACCTTGGCATTATGATACTACAAGTATTTTTAACTCATACGATGCATTGCTTTTGATGTTCCTCATCTGTAAGTCACTTTGTGTAAAACCGTCTCCTAAATGATTAACTGAAATGTAGGTTATAAAAACCGTAAAAGCTGAATGGGTGCATGATGATGCTGTATGGTATTGAAGAGTCCACTGCAGCGGGTTGCATCACAATGTCCCATTCGCTTTGATGTGTTCATGACCCGTTTAATCTCTGAAGGTCTAAATGCAGCGTATTTTGGCTTGCACTTCTGTAACCGAAGCTGTAATGCATCAGTCATGGTCCCACACCGGCTAAACTCCCTCTGGCTCCGCCTGCTACAGTAGCCATGTCCCAAACTCTCGCTATAGTTTGAGCTGGAAAGAGATTGACGGATCTGAGCGGACCGCTCTCAATGTTTAGAAGGTGCCTGGGGGGCTCAATGTTTACACTTCTGGGGAGATAAACCCATCAATGGCATACGAATTGTAGTCAATCAGCAATAAACTGGGTTGAGAGAATGTATTATAACATGAAAAAATCGTACATAATTTCACATTTAAATACACAAAACCCTACATCATTAAGAGTCAGGTATGACAAAAAAAATCTGTGGTTCAGTAAGATCAGATGTTAATTCAGTAATTCTGATGGAATCATTGTTCATTCAGTGAAGGGTTCAACAGACTGATTAAAATTTAAAATGAGCCTTTTTTATGTGACTAGCCTAAATAAAAGAAATGTCTCATGAGTAGGCTATTTATTTGTGAATCAGACTATACTAATCGTGCTGGACGTTTTTGGATTTGAATGCAGCCTGTGGCGACAACACAATTATAAGACATATTTTCTTGGCATTATTTCAGAGTACACACTCCCATCCAATTCAATTCAGACCACAAGTTCATAACTCAAGTACAATAACATTTCTTTGACCATTGTTGTAGATTTCAAAGTGGCAGGGCGCTGTGTTGTTGAATACTGGAGCAGGAAGCACTGCATACATTGTATTTTTAAAGTTAAAGAGTGTCATTTCTTCAGTAATAAAACACTTGCTACTATCCCAGTTTAAATGTGCAGAGACACAGTAAGTTAATCAGAGGTCGACTTTCCCAATTATGTGTGTAAATATTGTCTCTGTGGGGCACTTCCAACTGTGGGAAGCCTATTAAAACGGTTAAAATGATTTTTGCAATACCATTTGATGTCACTTGTTAAAATCACTTAACCTTTAAAAAAAAAAGAGAACAAAAATATAAATAAATAAATATAAATAATAAAAAATGGATAAACAGCTTGAATTGTCACTGCATTCTTTAGTTCAGTCGTTTGAAGAGAGATAGATAACTTTACAGTAAAAACTTACGTACGACTGTAGCAGCGGATGACTTTCAATCTGTTGCACTGAACTGATGGTAAACCAATAAGTGGAAAAGAGTGTTTCATGCTCAAATATTCAATCTGTTTATCCTTTTTCTACCCCTGAACCTAAAATAAGACAAAAAAAAATTAAATAAGAAAAAAAAGTGGCCCAGTTTTTTTTTTTTTTTTTAATGAACGCAACGTATACAGACCATACACAGTTAATACTGCATAGCAAGCATTAGCAATGTTAACATTCTGACCCAAACATTTTTTACAAAGCATGTGTGTGTTTATATCAGTGGTTGAACCAGAGCTGATCTGGAGTCATATATTGCCACCTGAATCTGAACTCTGTAAGTGCATTAGTGCAGAAGAGTTGATCCACGGTCAGATATTCCCCCTGAGTCTGAACTCTGTAAGTGCATTAGAGCAGCAGAGCTGATCAGGGGTCACATGCTCCCTCTCCTCTCACATGTATGCTCAAACATATTTGTAACGCTGGTATGACTCTCCTGTACAAAGATGTTCCATGGACACAGATCATAGACTTAAAGGGCAACACAAACACACTGATGTGCATTCGTCCTGTGCTGAGACAGACGGTATGAGAGTATAAAAGGGTTATGGGATAGATTCTTGGCAAAGCATGTTCGTAGGTCAAAAACAGATCATCTTCCTCTGAAATCTGGCCTGTCCCTCACCTATGAACTTTATTCGTATAAATTTAAAATGCATACAAAGAAGGCTTAGATGAGCCTCCAATGAACAATTGCAGAGAGAGGAAAGACTCTTTTCCTATTCTGCAGCTTGTTAAGAATGAATGACACCTTGTCTCACTGACACTTACTCTCTCTGTGTGTGTGTGTGTGTGTGTGTGTGTGTGTGTGTGTGTGTGTGTGTGTTTGGGTCTGACATCACGCCCCACTACCTCTGAAATGAGGGGCTGCATTTTCTGATCCAATGAAGCTTGTGATTAGAATGAAACTTTATGACAACGAGAATCTCTTTTACCTATCACAGAGCTCTCTCTCTCTCTCTCTCTCTCTCTCTCTCTCTCTCTCTCTCTCTCTCTCTCTCTCTCTCTCTCTCTCTCTCTCTCTCTCTCTCTCTCTCTCTCTCTCTCTCTCTCTCTCTCTCTCTCTCTCTCTCTCTCTCTCTCTCTCTCTCTCTCTCTCTCTCTCTCTCTCTCTCTCTCTCTCTCTCTCTCTCTCTCTCTCTCTCTCTCTCGGTCTCAATCTCAATAAACGAAACAAAGTTTCAGGCTTGAAGAGAGTGTTTCTCTTTAGTTGTATCCGAATTTAATGGACCCAGTAAGATCATGTTGGCCACATTGTTGAGCACTGCTCAACGACTTAGTGTCAATTACAGATATTAAACATTAATCTTTGTGTACATGATTTCAGTGATAGGCTTTTGTTTACACAGCTCTCATGATCTGTCAATGACAGTACGATTAATATAATAAATGTTTCTATGCAGTTTTTTTAGAGCTGTCAATTTAACAAGTTATCGAAAAAATGAATGAAAAAATTAACAATTTATCTCGACTATCCATAATAAAGATATTTTCTTCCGTCAGAGCAATTTGACCTTGCAGTACCACCTTCAGGTTTTTGTGAGTTGGGAGTAACTGCAGCCCTGCTACAGGAAACAAGCCTCACCAAACCTCACTTAGCCTATACTGAGATCAGGAAGCACAGAATGAAACATTCCCATCAGCATTCAATAGCGGCTGGATGGAAATAGAACATTAAAAAACTAAAAAACTAAAACAAATGCAGGGTTCTCGAGAGGAATTTATCCAAGTTAATTTACTTTTAACTTGACATAATAAAATGTCCCACTGATGGTGCGAGACTCTGACGAGATCGTAAAATGAATTGCTGTTGACTGCAGGCCAGAAAAATAAAACAAACAATATATTGGTTTCTATACCAATTATATATTTCCTTTTTGCAGTCTATATTTAATGATTTACTTATC